>NW_026042902.1:0-79640 GCF_023856365.1 Brienomyrus brachyistius | reverse complement strand
CATATGCATTGAAATTAAAACATCAAAATCAATGTGATACTCATTAGTTCAGCTTGCAGATGATGAAAGTTTCACACTTTTGTAAACACTTTCTCAGCAGTTACCTTCGGACGGCCCTGGATGTTATAGAAATTCATGTGCTGACGGGTTCCTTGATGAGCATTTTCGACTGCGAGTTTAATGGCCGTCTTGTGAGTGCAGGGAGACTGTGGTAATCTTGCTGGGCCTCTGTGGAGATAAGCAGAGCTCCATAAGCCAAAACCAGAAGCAGCAGGCGGGTCATCTTCCTCTCAGCTTTGAAGGGAGAAGCAGGACTGAGGACACTGATCTGTGGTCCCCTTATCCAGCACGTCCAGGGGCGTGTCCTTCACTCGAAACAAACAGACCTTTGAACAACATTGGAAAACTCTTCAGGATGAATTGAGGCAGGTGGTCAAGTGGGTTTATTGTTATTTCAGCAATATACACAGTACACAGTGAAAGGAAACATTGTTCCTCCTGGACCACGGTGCAACACAAAGAAGAAAAACAGAAACAACACAAGATGACACAAGTGCGGGCAAGATAGAACTATACAGAGTGAAAGGAGCACAAACAGAGGGAGAAAGTGCAAGATAAACACAAGAGCAACAATACAATACTACAGGACAAGACAGCGCAGTCAAGAACACAGAGTGCAGCCAGAGCTAACCTGAATAGGGGCATCAAGGTTGCCAGGCAGGCAGAGAAACAGAAAATAGAGGTCTACTTCACATACAACAACCCACAGTGGGTGTGGCAGGGAATACAACACATTACAAACTTCAAAGGCAACAACACCGTCACTGTTAACAGCAACGCCCTTTTAGCAAAGGAGCTAAACAGCTTCTTTGCTCGTCTGGAGGAACACAGAGCAGACATAGCCACACTGCCCCCTCCCCCAATCTCCAGCACTCACAGACTCCCTCTGCAGGAACACCACGCGAGAAGGCACATTGCATCTCTAGGTGTGTGGAGTTTAAGACAAGGCAAGTGATGCTACGATAATATAATTCCTTGGTAAGACCCCACCTAGAATATTGTGTGCGGGTTTGGTTACCATACCTTAAGAAGGACATTGCTGCCTTGGAAAAGGTGCAACGTAGGGCAACGAGAATGATTCCTGGTCTTAGAGGAATGTCTAATGAGGAGAGGTTAGCTGAGCTGAATCTGTTTAGCCTCGAGCAAAGGAGACTAAGGGGGGACATAATCCAGGTGTTTAAGATTCTAACAGGTCTGGATGCTGTTCAGCCAAATGGCTATTTCAATGTTAGTTTAAATACCAGAACTCGTGGCCATAAGTGGAAATTAGCTGGAGAACATTTTAAAACGAATTTGATGAAGCATTTCTGTACACAGCGTGTAGTTAGAGTATGGAATAGTCTTCCTGTTATTGTAACACAAGCTAAAACCCTGGGTTCTTTTAAATCAGAGCTAGATAAGATTTTTGAGCTATTAGCTAAGTTCTCCTCAAAGGAGCTTGATGGGCCGAATGGCCTCCTCTCATTTGTAAATCTCTTTGGTTCTTATGAGTCAGCTTACAGAGATGAGGTCCAGAAACTGATAGGTTGGAGTTCAGCAAACAATTTGGCACTAAACAGCACAAAGACAAAGGAATCACTGACTTCAGGAAGGATGGAGGCGACACTGGCCTGCCTAGATGGATGGATGGATGTTTTTATTGACATTGTAAGTACAATGAGATTTAGTTTGGAACGCGCCAGCAGCTACACAGTATATTTACAATTATATAGATTGTGAGGCATAAAATAAGGTGTGTGAGTAATATAACATAACGACATAATATAAGTAATCATTAATTAATCATTACAGATGGTATGAGGTGTGAACCGCTAGGCTGCTATGGCATGTTTGGTATCAAACCGATGGAAAATCACTCCAGTTTCCAAATCTGGTCAGTGGTTACCACGAAAGTGAATATATCAAAAGTTACACCAGCCTAACGAAAATCATCAATACAAGGGAAATCACTCTGGTCATAAATCTCAAAAGGACTGATACAGACCCCCTTCCGAAAGCCCGCCAAATGGATGGTCAGCCATTGGTCCAGGAGTCGAATTCCTGGTCACTCCTATTCACGAACTTTACACTATAAAACCTGGCACCTCAGAACAAAGCCAGGAGAGGAGAAACAGAAGGGAGGAGAAAACAAAAGACCATCAGCACGAAGAGAGGCAGAGAACATCAGCCCAAGAGAAGAGAAGCCCACAAGAAGCCCTCCTGAAGCCTATCAGTGAAGACCCAGCTGGACAGAGAACTGCAACCAAGCCCAAGCTTCACCAGGAGAGGGAATCAGAGGGGCTCCACTCCAACAACCGCTGCAAACACCGCGCCTCCCTGAGTGCCATCACCCATCAGCTCATCAGCCTCCGCAACCAACTGCCAAGACCCCCCCCCCCCCACTCTGCAACCAAGTAAACAAACTTCCTTTCATTTATAACAACCTAAACTCCTATTCACCTGCTATATTACTTTAGGACAGTATTTCCACAAATTGCTTGCTTTGCAGAACAGTATTTTCCCTTTTAAGGTTACTCATTTTAAATCTGGTCATTGCATTTTCATGATTACATTGTTTGTGTCCACTCCGTTATTTCGTGTTTATTGTTTGTTAGGTGTAATGTCTGTCTTATGTTAGTTATAGGAATAAATGCATGTCTTTTACACAACTTCAGCCTCCGTTCATTGAGTGCTCACAAGAATCCCTGCCTGTGCGATCTACGCTCTGAAACCTCAAATTCGCCTGAAATATCGCGAGACTCTCTCTCATTGGCCGTGAGGGGAGCTTCGCTACCGATCGTTTACATTACCTGGTGACGCAGCTCGTTGGACAAGCCTTCTATTCTAACCCAGGTTATTACGTGATACTGGTTATTAATGAGTTCCATTTAAGTCACACATTAACAGACTCACGGTGTTTCGCAATTGAGTTTGAGCCGACCATTCAGCATAAAAATTGGTTAATAATCACAAGGCACAAGGTTTAAACTTATTCTGAGCACACAATTTAAACTTTTTATGACCGAACGTGCAGTGAAGAAGCGCTACTGTCAACTGGTTGCAAAAGTCGCACTCATGGCAATCTGAAGGCATTTAAGCGGGATCATATGGGCTTATTATAGTTATTTTTATTTCTATTATTAGTAGTTATATTATTTTGTTTTATTTTCGGTGATTTCATTGTAGTTCTTTCGTATTAAACTGCAGTAAACTTTAACCCTATGTCTGACGAGATTCTCAGATGTAGCGCTTTGTTTCCAGGTTCAATTCGGACGAGTGTCTCCGTTTCTATATATCCTGGGAGAGATCTCTCTATTAGCGAACGGGAATACTTGTTATGAGGTTCTAACCTAAATTATGTTGCGCTTGGACATAAGACCGATAGCTTAGTTACCTATCAGGATCATACTCGTATGTGTGTGCCTGCTTTAGACAAAGCAAGTTTAACACAACTTTGCGCTGTGAGCCAAGTGTGTGTCATTTAGAAATTGGGAGTCTCCTGTGCTTGAGACCCGCCGTGGTTAAGCACCATTTGCGACGAGATATAGTGCACTCACAATTTAAATCTGTCGCCGTAACGCGTGCGCCGTCTCGCTTCAGTAATTGTTTTAAGGGGTGATGACGAAGATGACGAATTTACTTTCCTGAAGAGGAGCAGGATGGGTCACGCGTTCTGTAAGATTTGTCTCCCACGGGGAAGGAACGATGTCAGTCGGCATGAAAAATCCAAGTCATTAGTGAATGACAGAGCCGCATGAGTGAACATGAAAAATTAATAGAAAATAAATGACAAATGGTTATTTTATATTTTATATATTTTATATATTTATATTTATATTATATTTTATATAATTTATATTATTTTATATTTCCTGTCTTAAAATGTAAGGGATACACATGGTCATTTCCGTTGTTTCCTGTTTCCTGCGAGAGTGATACTGACTGCTAGCGCGCGAACTTTGAAACCATAGATATCACCTAAATAATAATTCGAGTTAAGTCATTGGGAAAAAGCTTCGCAAGATTAATAATCCTCCAAAATAAATAAATAAAATTTCCCAGACCCCGACGGATTAATCACCTACGCAAGTACCGACCCACGATCTTCGTTCAATTAAGAAGGTGCTTCCAGCCTTACAGCCTCAGTTTACGTAAGTACAACGCCATGTCTACTGTTCCGTGTTCTGAGTGTAATATGTTTAGCTATTCTTCTCCAGTCATTAGCGGTATTTATACATGTGAGAAGTGTCAGTTAGTCGCTAGACTGACGGAGAAGATTGTAGTGTTAGAGGGACGTATCCGGACGTTACATAACATTCAGGAGAATGAGAGTTTTATTGACTCAGTATTAGCGGGCTCCGGATATGTCCGCGATAGCCAGTAAGTCTCCCCCTGCTCCGGCAGCAGAGCCTTCGCAGCAAGGCGAGTGGGTGACGACCCGGCGGCATAGTCGCAAATCCAAACCAAACTTACACCGGCACCATTCGCCTATCCGCGTTTCCAACAGGTTCTCCCCACTCAGTGAAACTCCCACTGAGACGCCTGTTGAAAGTGCTCTAATAATTGGTGATTCTATTCTAAGAAACGTGAGAGTAGCGACTCCAGCGACCATTGTAAATTGTCTCCCGGGTGCCAGAGCGACCGACATCTCGGCAAATTTAAAAGTGCTGGCTAAAAGTAAACGTAAATACTCTCAGATAGTTATCCACGTCGGCACTAATGATGTCCGATTGAGGCAATCGGAGATCACAAAGGCAAATTTTAAAGAGGTGTGCAACATTGCGAAGAAGATGTGTGTGTCAGTAACGTGCTCTGTCCAGACTAAAAACTCAAGTCCAGACTAAAAACACACCTGTTTAGTTTAGCGTATAGGGACACTAGTTCTAGCCCTAGCTAACTCTTCACTCCCAGGCAGACCTGTAGTGTGAGGTGTAGAGCTGGGTGGGGATCGGTGCCATTGGCTTTGGATGAACTGGATTGTCAGTGCTGTCACTCTAGCTTTGCAATCTCTTGTGGAACTGGAGTGCTGACATTTCAGGGACTCCCCATGCCGGCATTCCCACTTGCCTCTCCCTCCTACTGATGCTGCCATAGCCATATCTGCCGGAGCTTGCAGATTGCACTTCATATTGTACTCACCTAGCTTTTAGCACTGCCAATAGCCTCCTCTACTATGCCTAATTGTACATTTTATTTCCCCTACTCCTCCTGGGGGTGATGCCTGGAGACCTCAATCTATCAAGATATCCAGCACACCCGACCACCACCAGTGACGTCCCTGCATCCAGCTCGCCGTTCTGATCTTCCATGTATGACCCCGCTGCCTTACCTCTGGTTGCCTGGCAATTGGAAGAAGACTCGGCTTCGGCATTGGCTTATCTTCCTTGCTCTCCTCTCTCTATTTGACTATCCCTGCCGGCCCTGGAGGATGGGCTTCCCCTTTGAGTCCTGGTCCCTCTCAAGGTTTCTTCCTTCTAGGGAGTTTTTCCTTGCCACTGTCGCCTATGGCTTACTCACTGGGGGCTTTGGGTGAGGATACTGTAAAGCGCTTTGAGACAATGTAATGTTGTGATAATGCGCTATATAAAAATAAATTTGTTTGTTTGTTGTTGTTTGATACTGGAGCCTGGTTGCGGTGGTGGGATGGCTCACGGCGGGTGCCGGAAAATTTCCTTTATTTTCAAATCCAAACCTTGACAGGTATGCTGCTGTTCCAAATCATGGGTGCATGTTACAAGTGCGGAACATATTTTAACTTAGTACTAACTTAGCATCATATTTGATCTGATTCGACTGAATATCCCAGGTTTCCATCTCTCATGCATCTGGTGTGACGTGTTTTCAGACTCTCAGGCTGGCGCAAAGAAATCTTACGGGAATTGAACGTCTCACTCCGGCCAGCTGACCAAAGTTGGTAACCTTGGTATTGTGTGTAGGAGATTCGGTATAACTATAATTTCGTTCTCCATTTACATGCCCGTAGTGTCTTTAAGTGTTATGTAGTTTTGCCTGAAACGCAAAAATAAAACAAAGCAATTAAAGCCGTAAGTGGCTCAAATTGTGCTGTAGCGATTGAAGAACTTTTGTCGGAAGTTGGATTCGAACCCACGCCTTACTTGGGAGAACAGAATACCAGAATAGAGTAGGTTAAGTCCAGCCTTGGCTTCCAAGCTGACGTTTTTCTACATATGTGCTTGTGTATCATGGACAGTAAGAGGGGGCAGGCAAGGAGAGAATTTCTCTCTTTGGGGATCAATAGAGTGTTGTTATTATAACGTCTAAAAAGTATGATGGTCTGTCGATAAATCAATAAGAAAATAAATGAAGTCGTTTTCGCGAACACGCTGGAAAAGCCAGGGGCCGGACCGACTGTAGGGGGCGTGGCCAGAGACAGCCATCTCAGGCTGTCAAGTCTCCCGTTTTGGCCGGGAAACTACCGTATTTTACTTCTCTTTCCCGCCGTCCTCCCGTATTAGTATTTTCCCGTAAATCTCCCTTATATTATATAGTTGCTGGATAGTGTAGTGGTAAGATCGCCGCCTTTCACACGGGAGACCGGGGTTCGAATCCCGGTTGTGGCCAAAAATATATTTTATATATTTTATATATTTATATTTATATTTATATTATATTTTATATAATATATATATCATCATCCCCACATTCCGAGATTGGGTACCAAGCCCCATATATATTAGTAGGCTGAATACAAGAGCAGCTGACCTGAGAAATAAGAAATAAGCTAAGCTGGAAACAGATCAGCTGATCTACACCACAGCAACAGTGATCCTTGAGCTGGAGCCGGACCGTCTTTGAAGACTCCGTAAATCTCCGTATAATAATATATATCTACGGGAACGAGAAAGCAGAGAACAAGAACAAGATTTGTAAATGTAAGATTTGAAGGACCCGGCATGAAAAATAGAATAGTTCTCGTCATTAGTGAACATGTGTCTCGTCATTGTGTATCATGGACAGTAAGAGGGGGATCAATAGAGTGTTGTTATTATAACGTCTAAAAAGTATGATGGTCTGTCGATAAATAATGAAGTCGTTTTCGCGAACACGCTGGAAAAGCCAGGGTGTAGGGGGCGTGGCCAGAGACAGCCTGCTGACCATCTCAGGCTGTCAAGTCTCCCGTTTTGGCCGGGAAACTACCGTATTTTACTTCTCTTTCCCGCCGTCCTCCCGTATTAGTATTTTCCCGTAAATCTCCCTTATATTATATAGTTGCTGGATAGTGTAGTGGTAAGATCGCCGCCTTTCACACGGGTTCGAATCCCGGTTGTGGCCAAAAATTTATTTTATATATTTTATATATTTTATATATTTATATTTATATTATATTTTATATAATTTATATTATTTTATATTTCCTGTCTTAAAATGTAAGGGATACTGGAGCCTGGTTGCGGTGGTGGGATGGCTCACGGCGGGTGCCGGAAAATTTCCTTTATTTTCAAATCCAAACCTTGACAGGTATGCTGCTGTTCCAAATCATGGGTGCATGTTACAAGTGCGGAACATATTTTAACTTAGTACTAACTTAGCATCATATTTGATCTGATTCGACTGAATATCCCAGGTTTCCATCTCTCATGCATCTGGTGTGACGTGTTTTCAGACTCTCAGGCTGGCGCAAAGAAATCTTACGGGAATTGAACGTCTCACTCCGGCCAGCTGACCAAAGTTGGTAACCTTGGTATTGTGTGTAGGAGATTCGGTATAACTATAATTTCGTTCTCCATTTACATGCCCGTAGTGTCTTTAAGTGTTATGTAGTTTTGCCTGAAACGCAAAAATAAAACAAAGCAATTAAAGCCGTAAGTGGCTCAAATTGTGCTGTAGCGATTGAAGAACTTTTGTCGGAAGTTGGATTCGAACCCACGCCTTACTTGGGAGAACAGAATACCAGAATAGAGTAGGTTAAGTCCAGCCTTGGCTTCCAAGCTGACGTTTTTCTACATATGTGCTTGTGTATCATGGACAGTAAGAGGGGGCAGGCAAGGAGAGAATTTCTCTCTTTGGGGATCAATAGAGTGTTGTTATTATAACGTCTAAAAAGTATGATGGTCTGTCGATAAATCAATAAGAAAATAAATGAAGTCGTTTTCGCGAACACGCTGGAAAAGCCAGGGGCCGGACCGACTGTAGGGGGCGTGGCCAGAGACAGCCATCTCAGGCTGTCAAGTCTCCCGTTTTGGCCGGGAAACTACCGTATTTTACTTCTCTTTCCCGCCGTCCTCCCGTATTAGTATTTTCCCGTAAATCTCCCTTATATTATATAGTTGCTGGATAGTGTAGTGGTAAGATCGCCGCCTTTCACACGGGAGACCGGGGTTCGAATCCCGGTTGTGGCCAAAAATATATTTTATATATTTTATATATTTATATTTATATTATATTTTATATAATTTATATTATTTTATATTTCCTGTCTTAAAATGTAAGGGATACTGGAGCCTGGTTGCGGTGGTGGGATGGCTCACGGCGGGTGCCGGAAAATTTCCTTTATTTTCAAATCCAAACCTTGACAGGTATGCTGCTGTTCCAAATCATGGGTGCATGTTACAAGTGCGGAACAAGATCGCCGCCTTTCACACGGGAGACCGGGGTTCGAATCCCGGTTGTGGCCAAAAATATATTTTATATATTTTATATATTTATATTTATATTTATATTATATTTTATATAATATATATATCATCATCCCCACATTCCGAGATTGGGTACCAAGCCCCATATATATTAGTAGGCTGAATACAAGAGCAGCTGACCTGAGAAATAAGAAATAAGCTAAGCTGGAAACAGATCAGCTGATCTACACCACAGCAACAGTGATCCTTGAGCTGGAGCCGGACCGTCTTTGAAGACTCCGTAAATCTCCGTATAATAATATATATCTACGGGAACGAGAAAGCAGAGAACAAGAACAAGATTTGTAAATGTAAGATTTGAAGGACCCGGCATGAAAAATAGAATAGTTCTCGTCATTAGTGAACATGTGTCTCGTCATTGTGTATCATGGACAGTAAGAGGGGGATCAATAGAGTGTTGTTATTATAACGTCTAAAAAGTATGATGGTCTGTCGATAAATCAATCAGATAAATAATGAAGTCGTTTTCGCGAACACGCTGGAAAAGCCAGGGGCCGGACCGACTGTAGGGGGCGTGGCCAGAGACAGCCATCTCAGGCTGTCAAGTCTCCCGTTTTGGCCGGGAAACTACCGTATTTTACTTCTCTTTCCCGCCGTCCTCCCGTATTAGTATTTTCCCGTAAATCTCCCTTATATTATATAGTTGCTGGATAGTGTAGTGGTAAGATCGCCGCCTTTCACACGGGAGACCCAGCGGGGCCGGTCGCGTATAGCCATAACACAGTGGCAGCCAATGAAATTGAAGGATTTTTTTTGCGAAGCGAAGAGACCCTCCCCGGCGCTGCAAAATCTCCGTTAATGATTTTTTTTCTGATACATTTCAAGTTAGATTGAAATGCTAATCATTTTGAGGCATGTTTTCAAAAAAGCATGAACAAATTTCTCCATTTCTTGTAATCACATTCATCCATTATTCTTCGTTTTCTTGATATTGATGTATTTAATAAACAGCTTAAAACTATGGTTACAATTTTATTTATTTATTTATTTATGTCGCTGTGGTAATTAAACAGACATAGACAGTTATGAATAAAATGTATTGTTTATTGAGTCTATTTACACAGAAAGAGACAAGTACTCAGGTTCTCATACTCAGGGGTATGATAAGATATACATCCATCCATCCATCCATTTTCCAAACCGCTTATTCTACTGGGTCACGGGGGTCCGGAGCCTATCCCGGAAGCAATGGGCACGAGGCAGGGAACAACCCAGGATGGGGGGCCAGCCCATCGCAGGGCACACTCACACACCATTCACTCTCACATGCACACCTATGGGCAATTTAGCAACTCCAATTAGCCTCAGCATGTTTTTGGACTGTGGGGGGAAACCGGAGTACCCCCCACGACGACATGGGGAGAACATGCAAACTCCACACACATGTGACACAGGCGGCGACTCAAACCTGGGTCCCAGAGGTGTGAGGCAACAGTGCTAACCACTGCACCACCATGCCACCCCCAAGATATACATTACCGCTCAAAAGTTTGGGATCACATGCAAATTTCTTTGTTTTCCAAAGAAAAACACATTTTCATGCAATTCACAAAATTTTATCCACATCTACATATAGAGGCCTATTATCAGCAACTGGCAGTCCTCTGCATCAATCTCCTGGTATGTCTGACTGCTTATTCTTTAAATATTGCTAACACATTTTGGAGGTTTGGTTTGGGTCATTATCCTTTTGTAGGATAAAACTGACCCCAATCAAGTCTTGTCACAGGGTATATAATTGAACGGTAGTGTATGTCAAATATTAAATAGATGAAATGATTAATTTTCTTAAACAGCAGTGTTAATGCATGCATTTTGTAGCATGTTAACAAATGACTCATTGAATCCTGAATCAAAACAAAAAGCATAATTAAAAATAGCATTGTTATGACAATACTAACAGTGATGCTGCAGCATTTTAACAACTGTCAGATAGTTAGACATACAGTACCAGTCAGTAATTTGGACACACCACTCTGCCTACAAAGGGACTGGGTCATATTACCTGGATACTTGAGCTAAACCCAGTAGAAATGTTTTTCAAGGAGTCTGACCAGAGAGTTAAAGAAAATCGGCTGAGTGCTCAGCATATATGAGACGGCTCCTTCAGGAGAGCTGGAAAAGCATTCCAGGAGGCCACCTCATTAAACTAGTATAAAGTAGAAAGCAGGATCAGTCAGTCCCTGGAGCAGCTGGGGTTAAGGGCCTTGCTCAAGGGCCCAATGGTGGGATCACTCGGCCAGCCCTGGGATTTGAACCGGCAACCTTCTGAGTTCCAACAGAATTGTCCCCCCCAACAAATTATTTTTTTTAAATAACTTTTCTGAGTAGTGCATAATTCCATGTGTATTACTTTATAGTTATGATGTCTTTATAAATATTACAAAATGTAAAGAATAGTACAAAGAAACAATTCTATAGGTAGGTGTGCCCAAAACTCCTGACTGACGCCGTAACACTTTCTTAGACTCACCACACTGGTTGAGGTGGTGATGAGACAAGAGAGATTTAGCCAGTGGATAGGGAATGATTAATAGGACAGATCTGAAAGGGTCACGATGGGGAATTTAGCCATTGGGGTAACTGCCCCACACTTTGAGAGATGCTCAGGGATAATTTATGACCTTAGAGAATCAGGAACAAACAAGGAACATATTAACCATATGTTAAAATGCTGCAAGTGTATATTCAAACAATACTGAACTATAAAGAATATAAAACAATCTTTACTTTTTTTGTTTTAAAAAAAAACTATGCTTGCCACTTCTTTAAGAAAACCTACCTAACAGCGGCAATTTTTACAATCTGATTGTAACCCACCTGTTGCCATGCATTATTTGTCAGTGAAAAATGAGCCCAGACACAAAATAGCTGTTCTTAATAAAGTGGACAGAGTGTATATGGAAAACATTTACAATTTTTACAAATAACGCTGCTCTTGAAGTAGCAGGTAGTGTGTTACTTTTTTCTCTCCGCTGACCAACGCTGCTTTTCAGCCTCATAAAAAGGAGATTTTTGAAACTCCCTCCAGGTCATCTCTGGCTGCATAGTCTTGAACAATGGAACAAACAGAACACAGGCATCAAAACGGGCCTGAACGTGGCCAAAACAAGATGAATAATAAAGAACTTGGATGAAAAATTCTGATCATGACATCCAGAATTATCCTCCATAATTGAAGGGAAAGAACCTTTAGCATCATGGACTCCAACAACTTGCAAACCTGAAAGCAAAGTGAAAAAACCACAAATGAACCACAAATAATATTGATTCCTTAATTTATACTGAATCCTGAAGAGTGACTGTTTGTGTGTGTGCATGCATATGAGATTCTCACTCATCGGGCCTTCGGTTTTGGAAGGGGACCAACAAAGCATCATCCTCTCCAATTCCTCATCTTCCTCTATTTCTATAAAACAAAATAGATATGAATAAAAGACATAATCAATGCACAGAACCACATATATGAAACTGTCAGCCAACCTGGAGGATTAGTAGAAGTGTCTGGAAGTGCTGGTCTTGAGGGAGCAGAAGCCTCCAGTGTCATCTGAAGATTGCTGTGCTTCAGCCTCAGGTACTGCTGTAGTCGGTACATTTTGCTGCCTGGTACGCATTGTTGTTTGAGGATAACAGCCTCATACCCATCATCCCTACTGTCCCAAATATCCTTCCAGGTCTTGCCAGCACGGACTCCAAACCCAACCAAATTCTCATCCTCACTTTTGACAGGTGGTAGTTGACAGGCGTAAAGAAACACAGAAGGGCATGGAATTATAAACAAGAATTCTGTGATCTGACACCTTTGCCATTTGGTAGCAAAGTAAGTGTAATAGCTTCTAACTGACTTGCTTTAACCTAAAACAAGGTTTGTTTGAACAACTTTAGTAGGTTTAATACTTAACGATTATGTGAGGAATTCTTTAATATCCAAGTTAACGGCAATGCCAGCAAACAATATGCATAAAAAAGTTGTAGTTAAATATCAATGACTTACAGGAAAGTTACCGTCACAGTACCTTGCATATAGGAACGTGCAGAATTAGTATATGTATAATACACTATATATATAAGGTTAGTTTATAAACGGTAATCCAGTTTATTCTGTCTCATCTGCCTAGACTCATTCTACTTGACCAGTGTATGCTCGTTTTACTGCAAATTACTCGTTTTCCATAAATGGACACTGTCTAGCTTAATAAATGTACTGCTTTACCGGGCCACTAATAAAAGATACTTTTGGATTCCTCACGATGAGTGGAATTCTTATAAACGGTACCCGCCTTAATTTCCAAAGTCAAACATGTTTTTATTTAAATTGTGCATTAAAAATTGAATATTAATTATTAAATATTTCAAAAGCAATGCTACCTATGGAGCGAGTGAATAACTACTTCAGCATTACACAGAGAGCTTCGCGAGGGGCTCCGTAAAACGTACAGCATCCAGTTCGATTTTGGAATGTGAAATACATCGGAATATTTAAGAAAATATAAGATTGCTGTTCAGTTTACCTTGGAAAGTCGTCCTTTCCGTTCGACCGGGCGGTTTTTCTTTTAGGTGAATCACCAAATTTACTGAAATACTACTCACTCTCTGCTGCTCTTTTCCAAAATCCAGTTGTGTCGACTGTCGGTAGTGATAAGGGTAAAACGTCATTGGAGGCGTCGAAACAGCGACAAAACATCAACCAGTGGCCGAAAGAATATTACATCCGTACTGTTAAGCACTACCATTGAAAATGAATGGGAAAAGTTAAGGGAAGTTAAGCTAAACTATTCTCGCCGCCCGCAGGGGTTCGAATCCGGTTGACCGGTTGTGGCCAAAAATATATTTTATATATTTTATATATTTTATATATTTATATTTATATTATATTTTATATAATATATATATCATCATCCCCACATTCCGAGATTGGGTACCAAGCCCCATATATAGTTAGTATAGTTGGTAACCTTGGTATTGTGTGTAGGAGATTCGGTATAACTATAATTTCGTTCTCCATTTACATGCCCGTAGTGTCTTTAAGTGTTATGTAGTTTTGCCTGAAACGCAAAAATAAAACAAAGCAATTAAAGCCGTAAGTGGCTCAAATTGTGCTGTAGCGATTGAAGAACTTTTGTCGGAAGTTGGATTCGAACCCACGCCTTACTTGGGAGAACAGAATACCAGAATAGAGTAGGTTAAGTCCAGCCTTGGCTTCCAAGCTGACGTTTTTCTACATATGTGCTTGTGTATCATGGACAGTAAGAGGGGGCAGGCAAGGAGAGAATTTCTCTCTTTGGGGATCAATAGAGTGTTGTTATTATAACGTCTAAAAAGTATGATGGTCTGTCGATAAATCAATAAGAAAATAAATGAAGTCGTTTTCGCGAACACGCTGGAAAAGCCAGGGGCCGGACCGACTGTAGGGGGCGTGGCCAGAGACAGCCATCTCAGGCTGTCAAGTCTCCCGTTTTGGCCGGGAAACTACCGTATTTTACTTCTCTTTCCCGCCGTCCTCCCGTATTAGTATTTTCCCGTAAATCTCCCTTATATTATATAGTTGCTGGATAGTGTAGTGGTAAGATCGCCGCCTTTCACACGGGAGACCCAGCGGGGCCGGTCGCGTATAGCCATAACACAGTGGCAGCCAATGAAATTGAAGGATTTTTTTTGCGAAGCGAAGAGACCCTCCCCGGCGCTGCAAAATCTCCGTTAATGATTTTTTTTCTGATACATTTCAAGTTAGATTGAAATGCTAATCATTTTGAGGCATGTTTTCAAAAAAGCATGAACAAATTTCTCCATTTCTTGTAATCACATTCATCCATTATTCTTCGTTTTCTTGATATTGATGTATTTAATAAACAGCTTAAAACTATGGTTACAATTTTATTTATTTATTTATTTATGTCGCTGTGGTAATTAAACAGACATAGACAGTTATGAATAAAATGTATTGTTTATTGAGTCTATTTACACAGAAAGAGACAAGTACTCAGGTTCTCATACTCAGGGGTATGATAAGATATACATCCATCCATCCATCCATTTTCCAAACCGCTTATTCTACTGGGTCACGGGGGTCCGGAGCCTATCCCGGAAGCAATGGGCACGAGGCAGGGAACAACCCAGGATGGGGGGCCAGCCCATCGCAGGGCACACTCACACACCATTCACTCTCACATGCACACCTATGGGCAATTTAGCAACTCCAATTAGCCTCAGCATGTTTTTGGACTGTGGGGGGAAACCGGAGTACCCCCCACGACGACATGGGGAGAACATGCAAACTCCACACACATGTGACACAGGCGGCGACTCAAACCTGGGTCCCAGAGGTGTGAGGCAACAGTGCTAACCACTGCACCACCATGCCACCCCCAAGATATACATTACCGCTCAAAAGTTTGGGATCACATGCAAATTTCTTTGTTTTCCAAAGAAAAACACATTTTCATGCAATTCACAAAATTTTATCCACATCTACATATAGAGGCCTATTATCAGCAACTGGCAGTCCTCTGCATCAATCTCCTGGTATGTCTGACTGCTTATTCTTTAAATATTGCTAACACATTTTGGAGGTTTGGTTTGGGTCATTATCCTTTTGTAGGATAAAACTGACCCCAATCAAGTCTTGTCACAGGGTATATAATTGAACGGTAGTGTATGTCAAATATTAAATAGATGAAATGATTAATTTTCTTAAACAGCAGTGTTAATGCATGCATTTTGTAGCATGTTAACAAATGACTCATTGAATCCTGAATCAAAACAAAAAGCATAATTAAAAATAGCATTGTTATGACAATACTAACAGTGATGCTGCAGCATTTTAACAACTGTCAGATAGTTAGACATACAGTACCAGTCAGTAATTTGGACACACCACTCTGCCTACAAAGGGACTGGGTCATATTACCTGGATACTTGAGCTAAACCCAGTAGAAATGTTTTTCAAGGAGTCTGACCAGAGAGTTAAAGAAAATCGGCTGAGTGCTCAGCATATATGAGACGGCTCCTTCAGGAGAGCTGGAAAAGCATTCCAGGAGGCCACCTCATTAAACTAGTATAAAGTAGAAAGCAGGATCAGTCAGTCCCTGGAGCAGCTGGGGTTAAGGGCCTTGCTCAAGGGCCCAATGGTGGGATCACTCGGCCAGCCCTGGGATTTGAACCGGCAACCTTCTGAGTTCCAACAGAATTGTCCCCCCCAACAAATTATTTTTTTTAAATAACTTTTCTGAGTAGTGCATAATTCCATGTGTATTACTTTATAGTTATGATGTCTTTATAAATATTACAAAATGTAAAGAATAGTACAAAGAAACAATTCTATAGGTAGGTGTGCCCAAAACTCCTGACTGACGCCGTAACACTTTCTTAGACTCACCACACTGGTTGAGGTGGTGATGAGACAAGAGAGATTTAGCCAGTGGATAGGGAATGATTAATAGGACAGATCTGAAAGGGTCACGATGGGGAATTTAGCCATTGGGGTAACTGCCCCACACTTTGAGAGATGCTCAGGGATAATTTATGACCTTAGAGAATCAGGAACAAACAAGGAACATATTAACCATATGTTAAAATGCTGCAAGTGTATATTCAAACAATACTGAACTATAAAGAATATAAAACAATCTTTACTTTTTTTGTTTTAAAAAAAAACTATGCTTGCCACTTCTTTAAGAAAACCTACCTAACAGCGGCAATTTTTACAATCTGATTGTAACCCACCTGTTGCCATGCATTATTTGTCAGTGAAAAATGAGCCCAGACACAAAATAGCTGTTCTTAATAAAGTGGACAGAGTGTATATGGAAAACATTTACAATTTTTACAAATAACGCTGCTCTTGAAGTAGCAGGTAGTGTGTTACTTTTTTCTCTCCGCTGACCAACGCTGCTTTTCAGCCTCATAAAAAGGAGATTTTTGAAACTCCCTCCAGGTCATCTCTGGCTGCATAGTCTTGAACAATGGAACAAACAGAACACAGGCATCAAAACGGGCCTGAACGTGGCCAAAACAAGATGAATAATAAAGAACTTGGATGAAAAATTCTGATCATGACATCCAGAATTATCCTCCATAATTGAAGGGAAAGAACCTTTAGCATCATGGACTCCAACAACTTGCAAACCTGAAAGCAAAGTGAAAAAACCACAAATGAACCACAAATAATATTGATTCCTTAATTTATACTGAATCCTGAAGAGTGACTGTTTGTGTGTGTGCATGCATATGAGATTCTCACTCATCGGGCCTTCGGTTTTGGAAGGGGACCAACAAAGCATCATCCTCTCCAATTCCTCATCTTCCTCTATTTCTATAAAACAAAATAGATATGAATAAAAGACATAATCAATGCACAGAACCACATATATGAAACTGTCAGCCAACCTGGAGGATTAGTAGAAGTGTCTGGAAGTGCTGGTCTTGAGGGAGCAGAAGCCTCCAGTGTCATCTGAAGATTGCTGTGCTTCAGCCTCAGGTACTGCTGTAGTCGGTACATTTTGCTGCCTGGTACGCATTGTTGTTTGAGGATAACAGCCTCATACCCATCATCCCTACTGTCCCAAATATCCTTCCAGGTCTTGCCAGCACGGACTCCAAACCCAACCAAATTCTCATCCTCACTTTTGACAGGTGGTAGTTGACAGGCGTAAAGAAACACAGAAGGGCATGGAATTATAAACAAGAATTCTGTGATCTGACACCTTTGCCATTTGGTAGCAAAGTAAGTGTAATAGCTTCTAACTGACTTGCTTTAACCTAAAACAAGGTTTGTTTGAACAACTTTAGTAGGTTTAATACTTAACGATTATGTGAGGAATTCTTTAATATCCAAGTTAACGGCAATGCCAGCAAACAATATGCATAAAAAAGTTGTAGTTAAATATCAATGACTTACAGGAAAGTTACCGTCACAGTACCTTGCATATAGGAACGTGCAGAATTAGTATATGTATAATACACTATATATATAAGGTTAGTTTATAAACGGTAATCCAGTTTATTCTGTCTCATCTGCCTAGACTCATTCTACTTGACCAGTGTATGCTCGTTTTACTGCAAATTACTCGTTTTCCATAAATGGACACTGTCTAGCTTAATAAATGTACTGCTTTACCGGGCCACTAATAAAAGATACTTTTGGATTCCTCACGATGAGTGGAATTCTTATAAACGGTACCCGCCTTAATTTCCAAAGTCAAACATGTTTTTATTTAAATTGTGCATTAAAAATTGAATATTAATTATTAAATATTTCAAAAGCAATGCTACCTATGGAGCGAGTGAATAACTACTTCAGCATTACACAGAGAGCTTCGCGAGGGGCTCCGTAAAACGTACAGCATCCAGTTCGATTTTGGAATGTGAAATACATCGGAATATTTAAGAAAATATAAGATTGCTGTTCAGTTTACCTTGGAAAGTCGTCCTTTCCGTTCGACCGGGCGGTTTTTCTTTTAGGTGAATCACCAAATTTACTGAAATACTACTCACTCTCTGCTGCTCTTTTCCAAAATCCAGTTGTGTCGACTGTCGGTAGTGATAAGGGTAAAACGTCATTGGAGGCGTCGAAACAGCGACAAAACATCAACCAGTGGCCGAAAGAATATTACATCCGTACTGTTAAGCACTACCATTGAAAATGAATGGGAAAAGTTAAGGGAAGTTAAGCTAAACTATTCTCGCCGCCCGCAGGGGTTCGAATCCGGTTGACCGGTTGTGGCCAAAAATATATTTTATATATTTTATATATTTTATATATTTATATTTATATTATATTTTATATAATATATATATCATCATCCCCACATTCCGAGATTGGGTACCAAGCCCCATATATAGTTAGTATAGTTGGTAACCTTGGTATTGTGTGTAGGAGATTCGGTATAACTATAATTTCGTTCTCCATTTACATGCCCGTAGTGTCTTTAAGTGTTATGTAGTTTTGCCTGAAACGCAAAAATAAAACAAAGCAATTAAAGCCGTAAGTGGCTCAAATTGTGCTGTAGCGATTGAAGAACTTTTGTCGGAAGTTGGATTCGAACCCACGCCTTACTTGGGAGAACAGAATACCAGAATAGAGTAGGTTAAGTCCAGCCTTGGCTTCCAAGCTGACGTTTTTCTACATATGTGCTTGTGTATCATGGACAGTAAGAGGGGGCAGGCAAGGAGAGAATTTCTCTCTTTGGGGATCAATAGAGTGTTGTTATTATAACGTCTAAAAAGTATGATGGTCTGTCGATAAATCAATAAGAAAATAAATGAAGTCGTTTTCGCGAACACGCTGGAAAAGCCAGGGGCCGGACCGACTGTAGGGGGCGTGGCCAGAGACAGCCATCTCAGGCTGTCAAGTCTCCCGTTTTGGCCGGGAAACTACCGTATTTTACTTCTCTTTCCCGCCGTCCTCCCGTATTAGTATTTTCCCGTAAATCTCCCTTATATTATATAGTTGCTGGATAGTGTAGTGGTAAGATCGCCGCCTTTCACACGGGAGACCGGGGTTCGAATCCCGGTTGTGGCCAAAAATATATTTTATATATTTTATATATTTTATATATTTATATTTATATTATATTTTATATAATTTATATTATTTTATATTTCCTGTCTTAAAATGTAAGGGATACTGGAGCCTGGTTGCGGTGGTGGGATGGCTCACGGCGGGTGCCGGAAAATTTCCTTTATTTTCAAATCCAAACCTTGACAGGTATGCTGCTGTTCCAAATCATGGGTGCATGTTACAAGTGCGGAACAAGATCGCCGCCTTTCACACGGGAGACCGGGGTTCGAATCCCGGTTGTGGCCAAAAATATATTTTATATATTTTATATATTTATATTATATTTATATTATATTTTTTATATATTGTATTATATAGTTGCTGGATAGTGTAGTGGTAAGATCGCCGCCTTTCACACGGGAGACCGGGGTTCGAATCCCGGTTGTGGCCAGAAACAACTGCTATCACAACTAGAGATTGATGAGGTACAACACGATTGCTACGACAAGGGGGAGCCAGGACGACAGGTCAGGGGGGAGATATCATCATCCCCACATTCCGAGATTGGGTACCAAGCCCCATATATATTAGTAGGCTGAATACAAGAGCAGCTGACCTGAGAAATAAGAAATAAGCTAAGCTGGAAACCTGGACCCTCCGACCAAGAATGCGTGAAGTACCCTCAGAAGGTCTACTAGAAGATGTACGTACACCACAGCAACAGTAAGATTTGAAGGACCCGGCATGAAAAATAGAATAGTTCTCGTCATTAGTGAACATGTGTCTCGTCATTGTGTATCATGGACAGTAAGAGGGGGATCAATAGAGTGTTGTTATTATAACGTCTAAAAAGTATGATGGTCTGTCGATAAATAATGAAGTCGTTTTCGCGAACACGCTGGAAAAGCCAGGGTGTAGGGGGCGTGGCCAGAGACAGCCTGCTGACCATCTCAGGCTGTCAAGTCTCCCGTTTTGGCCGGGAAACTACCGTATTTTACTTCTCTTTCCCGCCGTCCTCCCGTATTAGTATTTTCCCGTAAATCTCCCTTATATTATATAGTTGCTGGATAGTGTAGTGGTAAGATCGCCGCCTTTCACACGGGTTCGAATCCCGGTTGTGGCCAAAAATTTATTTTATATATTTTATATATTTTATATATTTATATTTATATTATATTTTATATAATTTATATTATTTTATATTTCCTGTCTTAAAATGTAAGGGATACTGGAGCCTGGTTGCGGTGGTGGGATGGCTCACGGCGGGTGCCGGAAAATTTCCTTTATTTTCAAATCCAAACCTTGACAGGTATGCTGCTGTTCCAAATCATGGGTGCATGTTACAAGTGCGGAACATATTTTAACTTAGTACTAACTTAGCATCATATTTGATCTGATTCGACTGAATATCCCAGGTTTCCATCTCTCATGCATCTGGTGTGACGTGTTTTCAGACTCTCAGGCTGGCGCAAAGAAATCTTACGGGAATTGAACGTCTCACTCCGGCCAGCTGACCAAAGTTGGTAACCTTGGTATTGTGTGTAGGAGATTCGGTATAACTATAATTTCGTTCTCCATTTACATGCCCGTAGTGTCTTTAAGTGTTATGTAGTTTTGCCTGAAACGCAAAAATAAAACAAAGCAATTAAAGCCGTAAGTGGCTCAAATTGTGCTGTAGCGATTGAAGAACTTTTGTCGGAAGTTGGATTCGAACCCACGCCTTACTTGGGAGAACAGAATACCAGAATAGAGTAGGTTAAGTCCAGCCTTGGCTTCCAAGCTGACGTTTTTCTACATATGTGCTTGTGTATCATGGACAGTAAGAGGGGGCAGGCAAGGAGAGAATTTCTCTCTTTGGGGATCAATAGAGTGTTGTTATTATAACGTCTAAAAAGTATGATGGTCTGTCGATAAATCAATAAGAAAATAAATGAAGTCGTTTTCGCGAACACGCTGGAAAAGCCAGGGGCCGGACCGACTGTAGGGGGCGTGGCCAGAGACAGCCATCTCAGGCTGTCAAGTCTCCCGTTTTGGCCGGGAAACTACCGTATTTTACTTCTCTTTCCCGCCGTCCTCCCGTATTAGTATTTTCCCGTAAATCTCCCTTATATTATATAGTTGCTGGATAGTGTAGTGGTAAGATCGCCGCCTTTCACACGGGAGACCGGGGTTCGAATCCCGGTTGTGGCCAAAAATATATTTTATATATTTATATTATATTTATATTATATTTTTTATATATTGTATTATATAGTTGCTGGATAGTGTAGTGGTAAGATCGCCGCCTTTCACACGGGAGACCGGGGTTCGAATCCCGGTTGTGGCCAGAAACAACTGCTATCACAACTAGAGATTGATGAGGTACAACACGATTGCTACGACAAGGGGGAGCCAGGACGACAGGTCAGGGCGGAGATATCATCATCCCCACATTCCGAGATTGGGTACCAAGCCCCATATATATTAGTAGGCTGAATACAAGAGCAGCTGACCTGAGAAATAAGAAATAAGCTAAGCTGGACCCTCCGACCAAAAATAATAATATATATCTACGGGAACGAGAAAGCAGAGAACAAGAACAAGATTTGTAAATGTAAGATTTGAAGGCATGAAAAATAGAATAGTTCTCGTCATTAGTGAACATGTGTCTCATGGACAGTAAGAGGGGGATCAATTATAACGTCTAAAAAGTATGATGGTCTGTCGATAAATCAATCAGATAAATAATGAAGTCGTTTTCGCGAACACGGTGTAGGGGGCGTGGCCAGAGACAGCCTGCTGACCATCTCAGGCTGTCAAGTCTCCCGTTTTGGCCGGGAAACTACCGTATTTTACTTCTCTTTCCCGCCGTCCTCCCGTATTAGTATTTTCCCGTAAATCTCCCTTATATTATATAGTTGCTGGATAGTGTAGTGTAAGATCGCCGCCTTTCACACGGGAGACCGGGGTTCGAATCCCGGTTGTGGCCAAAAATATATTTTATATATTTTATATATTTATATTTATATTTATATTATATTTTATATAATTTATATTATTTTATATTTCCTGTCTTAAAATGTAAGGGATACTGGAGCCTGGTTGCGGTGGTGGGATGGCTCACGGCGGGTGCCGGAAAATTTCCTTTATTTTCAAATCCAAACCTTGACAGGTATGCTGCTGTTCCAAATCATGGGTGCATGTTACAAGTGCGGAACATATTTTAACTTAGTACTAACTTAGCATCATATTTGATCTGATTCGACTGAATATCCCAGGTTTCCATCTCTCATGCATCTGGTGTGACGTGTTTTCAGACTCTCAGGCTGGCGCCTGAGAAACGTCTCACTCCGGCCAGCTGACCAAAGTTGGTAACCTTGGTATTGTGTGTAGGAGATTCGGTATAACTATAATTTCGTTCTCCATTTGCATGCCCGAAGTGTCTTTAAGTGTTATGTAGTTTTGCCTGAAACGCAAAAATAAAACAAAGCAATTAAAGCCGATCAGTGGCTCAAATTGTGCTGTAGCGATTGAAGAACTTTTGTCGGAAGTTGGATTCGAACTTGGGATGCCTTACTTGGGAGAACAGAATACCAGAATAGAGTAGGTTAAGTCCAGCCTTGGCTTCCAAGCTGACGTTTTTCTACATATGTGCTTGTGTATCATGGACAGTAAGAGGGGGCAGGCAAGGAGAGAATTTCTCTCTTTGGGGATCAATAGAGTGTTGTTATTATAACGTCTAAAAAGTATGATGGTCTGTCGATAAATCAATAACAATATCAATGAAGTCAATGTTTATCTAAAGGAATCAGAATTCAGGAAAAGCCAGGGGCCGGACCGAGTGTAGGGGGCGTGGCCAGAGACAGCCTGCTGACTGTTCCAAATCATGGGTGCATGTTACAAGTCCGGAACATATTTTAACTTAGTACTAACTTAGCATCATATTTGATCTGATTCGACTGAATATCCCAGGTTTCCATCTCTCATGCATCTGGTGTGACGTGTTTTCAGACTCTCAGGCTGGCGCAAAGAAATCTTACGGGAATTGAACGTCTCACTCCGGTCAGCTGACCAAAGTTGGTAACCTTGGTATTGTGTGTAGGAGATTCGGTATAACTATAATTTCGTTCTCCATTTACATGCCCGTAGTGTCTTTAACCGGCTGCACAAACTGGATCCGCCTCCATTACGACACAACTTTGCCCTTATTGGCTTAAGAATTTAGTCACATACATGACGTATATCTGCTATTTCTCCCGAGAAGCAGGTAAAGCAGTGGTAACTGCTTTGTAGTTAATTTACCTGGTAAAATTAAGTTTAAATAAATGATATAAATACTGTAATAGTACTCGTGAGCTTTGTTTATTTGTTATTAGTTATTGTAATGTTGCGCTGCTTTATTTGTTTAATCGTCTAGTCTGTGGAGACATTCAAGTTAATCAAATAAGAATTGCACTGTACACTGTACATGACCATAAAAACTTTGTATCCTTGAAATAAATGTTTTTGATCTTTTCCTTGGCAGTTATCTTTTTACACAGGGCCTCTATGTACACGATAGTTTTTTTTTTCACGACTAACAGTATGGATCAGGAGTTGGTTATTGTAAAAGAAGTAATGTGCATGCAGGTGATATTTGTATAGATTTATCCACACCCTTGTAGCAGTGCTGCCATTGCAGTCAGATCTCGCAAACTAGGAGTATTAGTTGTCTTTATTTCTCTTTATTTCTTGACGCCAACCCTCTCCATTAATCCGGGCTTGGGACTGGCACCTACCTGAGCTGGCTTGCTCCCTTAAGTGGCTGGGTTAGGCTAAACTATATATATATATTTACCAAGACTACAATAAAACATCTCGAAATGTGTAGTCTAGCAAAACGCAGTTTAAAGAAGGTAGCCTACCTGGCGAAATTGCAAACAAATTAAGGGCGTTAGGCAGCCTTTAGATCCTACCCATCATGCACTGCAGTTTTTTGCTAATTCCTCAAATGGAAAACTGTCCATCCATCCATCCATCCATTTTCCAAACCGCTTATCCTACTGGATCGCGGGGGGTCTGGAGCCTATCCCGGAAGCAATGGGCACGAGACAGGGAACAACTCAGGATGGCGGGCCAGCCCATCGCAGGGCACACTCACACACTATTCACTCACGCATACACTCCTATGGGCAATTTAGCAACTCCAATTAGCCTCAGCATGTTTTTGGACTGTGGGGGAAACCAGAGTACCCGGAGGAAACCCCACGATGACATGGGTAGAACATGCAAACTCCACACACATGTGACCCAGGTGGAGACTCGAACCCGGGCCCTAGAGGTGTGAGGCAACAGTGCTAACCACTGCACCACCATGCTGCCCCCTAAATGGAAAACCATTAAATACAAAAGGAAAACAAAAGTGCTGTAACACTGTATACTTATGTGTATGTTAGTAAAGGCTGTAGCTGACACAACGGACCCCACTAATTAGAAAGGGGTAATTGTACACATGTGGCATCCAGTATGTTCTTCTATAACAGTTTTTAAAAAAAAAAAAAAACTCACATTACACAAATTGGCACTATCAAAACGAGGATTATGGGGAAAATGGGGACTGTGATGGAGATTACATACACGTAGGCATGGTATTTAGTTTTTTTTAATCTGGTCACCTTCCAGAGTAATTGTAAACTAAAACCATCTTCACCCTATTTGATTCTTTATAAATGGACAATCAGTCGTGCAGTAAATGGGGGTATAGAGAGACACAGAGCTTGTCTAACAAGAAACCCTGGGAAGCTAACATTAATAGGGTGGGTATGGATAGCAAAACCATTGATACAGATTACAGATTTATATCTCACCTGAACCCTGGCGGGCTCCGTGCCAATAGGGGTTGGGATTAGGGTTAGTTAACTTAAGTAGTAATATTGATGTGTATATTCTCCTATTCTCCAGTCAGTGAATCGTGAAACGTAATGTTAATATGTTTCTATACCTATATGTTCTGCTTAAAAACCCATAAAGGCAAGCACAGTGTTTAGACATTCTGTTACTTAGACTAGTAAACACTAAGATCCTTCAGCTTTCAATTAACCTGACACAACAGTCTAAACAACAAATGTGTGCCATGTCATTTGTCATCTTTACATCTTGTATCCTTTATATGGTAATTGGATTTTCAAGGTGGAATTGCAGGTCGATCATTTTAAGGATCTAGATGTAAACCTCCCTGGTGTTGCTTTAATATTTTTTTTGCACAATTTGCTTCACACACTTCCTCCAGCAGAGAAGCTTACAATACTACACCCCACCAAATGACTGGATGATGCCTTTTTATTTAAGGTCTGGCTGTGAGCCTCGATTACCGATACACTATCTTCAGGCTCCTGCCGGGATCAGTCAGTATGGTGGACCTTTGGAGGAATGGGTACAAAACCATCAGGAAAGTTTGCAGGTGCTTCAAGAGTATGTGAAGGCTTAGTTGGAGGAACAAGCCACACCACGAAATCGGAAACACAATGAGTTGGTTAATGATTAGGGGTTTGATGAAGGTCAGCTGGTGTGTTTGCGGAACCATGTTCGAGGTAAAATACAGGATCATTGGGATGCCTGTTTGTATATGGTAGTTCGGTGTCCCCAAGATCAGGGTGCAGTTTACTCTGCAACTCCAATGGAGGGGGACGGGGTTGTCCGTCAAGTTCACCGAACAGAGTTGCGTCCAGTACCACAGGGGGTTGTTATGTCAGGGGAAGATGTTCTGGTAATGTCTCCTGAGTCTGGGTTGCCCACAGGGGCAACAGAAATGGAATCGGATGAGGACTCTGTGATTTTACGGGGACAGGGCTGGTGGGAGGGGTCGCAATAGAGCATCCACAAGTAGGCCTCGTATAATGGAGGAGGTTATGTCCCCCCCGAGGTGTAGAGACCAGTTAAACGTTCGGTGAGGTCCACCACTGGTCATCATACCAACCCTTATAAGTTACCACGGTCAGTGAATGATCGTTCGGTTGGGGAGGAAGACCAGTGGTTTGGGGATAGAATTCTTAGCTGTGATCGTTGGGTCATCAATTTCATTTTGGGGGATGGATTGTAGCCAGGCAATTATAGGCAGGTATAGGAACTGCAGTTCGGACTGGAGGCATAGCCGGGGCGAGATGGCTGTGCATGTTCCGATGGTAGGGCATATTGGCAAAGGAGCAGGCACGGGAAAGACAGGCAGGGTCCTGATAGATTTGGTGGAGCATCGGCGGGCATATTGAATTTGCAGTGTAGCAGCCTTTCTGTTTGCTTGTTTCAGGGGTGAACAATCTTATCCGCAAAGGGCCGGTGTGTATGCAGGTTTTCGCTGCAACTCCCTAATTAGATTTCTAATTAGAGGACTGATTAGCTGAAGAGTCCTCATACCTGGTTTTGAAGAGCTGACCTAAAGGTTACCCCAAAAACCTGTTTTTTTTTTGTTTGAATGGGGCAGTGAGTCATGGGGTAAACTACTGTTCTTTAGGGGTTTTCAAGGTGGAATTACGGGTCGATAATTTTAAGGATCAGGTTGTAAACCTCCCTGGTGTTGCTTTAATATGTTTTATCTGAGGTTGTATCGTGTATTATCAAGCCAGCCGGCTTAGTGGCCTCGGGAGCGGGGTTTAGTGGGAGCAGCTGGCTAGTTTTATTTTCTTTTTTGTTTGTGTCTTTTTCTTTGTTGTATGTATATTTTGGGTTCATTATTAGGCAGGCTGGGCCTTTTGGCACCTGTAGTCTGGGTGCTGGATTGCCCATAGGGGTCTTTTTTATTGCTGTGATTTGCTGTGTCATTCACTAGTGTGATTTGTGCTGGATGTGTTTTTAAGGTTGTGCTGTGGCGTGTACCTGAGCAAACTTTGGGCAACCTGTTCTCTTGTTGGCTTTATTGACAAAGGGTGGATTAGTCTAATTACGGCCTGCTACAAATAGCTGCATATAACGTATAAAAAAAATCACCTTATGGGTGCTCCGTAGGGTAGCAAGATCTTGAGTTTTTTTTACAGTACTCGGGTACGTTTTAAAATTTTCGACCAATCAGCA
The DNA here is from genome assembly GCF_023856365.1 of Brienomyrus brachyistius. NCBI lineage: Eukaryota > Metazoa > Chordata > Actinopteri > Osteoglossiformes > Mormyridae > Brienomyrus > Brienomyrus brachyistius. The sequence continues at coordinate 52,424 of NW_026042902.1, read as the reverse complement.
AACATTATTCTGACAGCATAGCTGGGAAACCAATGAAAAGTGAGTGCAACGTTCTAGAACTTGACTTCGGGTTGACGCTCCCTATAAAAGAGCTGGGTACTGCTTCAAGGCGTTCAGTTGGCGCTACCTCCTGATAGAGTAGCACTGTACGGCTCTTGTTCCGTAAAACAACATCAAAAGGATGAAAAAAAAAACAATATTTAAAGAAGACGAAAAAAATCAATTTTTAAAGAAGACGAAAAAAACATCGTCTAAAAAAATAAGCCAAAAAAATAATATCCGAAGAAGGAAAAACATGCAAAGTAAAAAAAAACAAACAAAAATAAAAAACAATATCCAAAGAAGAAGGAAAAAAACATCCAAAGGGAGAAAAGAAGAACTGAAGGGCCAACGAGGTAGGAGGAAATACAAATTTCGTTTCAGCACCGTTGGAGTGCCAAGCCGTGAAAAGCATTTGGCCAGAAGACAAGGTAAGTGTTGTATCTGTTATTTTAAAACAGCGCTTTTCAAAATGCTGCTTTATAATCGTTTGAGATCGTTAGCCAGTGTGACAGCTGAAGGCTTTTTGAGTTTACCAACATAAAGTTTTATTTCTGTATTAGGACATTGTCAGGAACAATGATGTGTTCATCGCTATGATGTGGTCAAAAAGCGATGCATTGAATCTTAGAAACATTTGTGATTTTTCAAACGATGCTTTTCCTTTTATTTAATCAGTAAAATTTCCATCGGTTTTATATAGTGCCCCTTGAAATATGTCTTTAGCTCATTTTCCGGGCATTTTACTAGAATGCATCCTGAGAAATACACAAGCTCTGCTGCATTTCCGTGCCTCGATGTTTAGTGCCGAGTATAATTGTTGCAGTTGCCTTTTATATATTCCATGAGACCTGTTGGTACCAAGAGAAGTGTGAGACTGTCAGGGTGAATTTATCATACAATCGCACGCATAAATACCTGAGGGTTGCCAGTCCTTTTGCGTTGTTACAGGAGGACTAGAGCTGACGAGTGTGTTTCTACACACTATCAAGGGCATTGTAGTACAGTTTTCTCAGGTGGGAGAATGCTGCCGATCTCCTATTTGACAATACAGCCCTTGATATATTAGAATATTACAGAACTAGAAGCCTTTTGCAAGGAAGAATGTGAGAAAATCCCAAGTACAAGAACTGAAAGCCTTTCAGCTGGCTATAAGAAGCGCTTGTAAGCTGTGATATCTGGCAGAGGAGGTGTTACTAAGTACTGATTACGTAGGGTGCCCAAACTTTTGCAGAGTGCCATAATAATGTTTTTATTTTGTAATTTTGTTCAATTTATGGCATAAAAAGTAACTATTCATCAATGTTTGCTGAAAATATTGTGTATTTTTCCCCCAGTTCCTAAAGAGACTGTATTAACTGATATTGTTGCTTTTGTAATTGAAAAGATGTTATTTGTCAAGGGGTGCCAAACCTTTGCATAAGACTGTACACAGTGTGTGTATGTGTTTATGTGAGTGTGTGTCTGTGTGTGTGTGTGTATATATATATATGTGTGTGTGTGTATATATTTCTGTATATGCATGTGTATATATATATTTATATATAGTTCACACACATTCAAACTTATTTGAATACACATTCAAAATTATTTTTATTATTATTATTTTCGTTTTTTTTTTTTTTTTGTGTTTTAAAATTTTTTATTTTTGCAATGGAAATAAAAATAAAGCAGTCCTCCGTAGAGGAGGGGTGGTGGAGGGAATATATATATATATATACATATATATAAAATAATTGTCACACAACTGGGGTGACATGCCTTTCCTGCTCACCCAATTTTAGTGCACTTTAGTTATGCATAATGACCTTCTAGTCTCGATACACCCATATATATATATGTATATATATATATAGTTTTTTTTGTTTTTTTTTTTTGCAATAGACAATAAAAATAACGCAGTTCTCCATAAAGGAGGGATGGTGGATGGAATATATATATACATATATATAAAATAATTGTCACACAACCTGGGTGACATGCCTTGCCTGCTCACCCAGTTTTAGTGCACCTTAGTTATTCATAATGACCATCTAGTCTCGATACACCCATAAATATATATGTATATATATATAGTTTTTTTTGTTTTTTTTTTTGCAATAGACAATAAAAATAACGCAGTTCTCCATAAAGGAGGGATGGTGGATGGAATATATATATACATATATATAAAATAATTGTCACACAACTTGGGTGACATGCCTTGCCTGCTCACCCAATTTTAGTGCAACTTAGTTATCCATAATGACCAACTAGTCTCGATACACCCATATATATATATATATGTACATATATATATAGTTTTTTTATTAGCAATAGAAAAGAAAAATAACGCAGTTCTCCGTAAAGGAGGGATGGTGGATGGAATATATATATATATATATACATTTATATAAAATAATTGTCACACAACCTGGGTGACATGCCTTGCCTGCTCACCCAATTTTAGTGCACCTTAGTTATCCATACTGACCATCTAGTCTCGACACACCCATATATATATATATATATATATATATATATATATATATGTATATATATATAGATATTTTTTCTTTTTCTTGTGTTTTTTTTTCGCAATGGATATTAAAAATAAAGCAGTCCTCCGTAAAGGAGGGGTGGTGGAGGGAATATATATATACATATATATATAAAATAATTGTCACACAACCTGGGTGACATGCCTTGCCTGCTCACCCAATTTTAGTGCAACTTAGTTATCCATAATGACCAACTAGTCTCGATACACCCATATATATATATATATATGTACATATATATAGTTTTTTTATTAGCAATAGAAAAGAAAAATAACGCAGTTCTCCGTAAAGGAGGGATGGTGGATGGAATATATATATATATATATATATATATATATATATATATATATATATATATATATATATATATATACATTTATATAAAATAATTGTCACACAACCTGGGTGACATGCCTTGCCTGCTCACCCAATTTTAGTGCACTTTAGTTATCCATACTGACCATCTAGTCTCGACACACCCATATATATATATATATATATATATATATATATATATGTATATATATATAGATATTTTTTCTTTTTCTTGTGTTTTTTTTTCGCAATGGATATTAAAAATAAAGCAGTCCTCCGTAAAGGAGGGATGGTGGATGGAATATATATATAAAATAATTGTCACACAACCGGGGTGACATGCCTTGCCTGCTCACCCAATTTTAGTGCACCTTAGTTATTCATAATGACCATCTAGTCTCGATACACCCATAAATATATATGTATATATATATAGTTTTTTTATTAGCAATAGAAAAGAAAAATAACGCAGTTCTCCGTAAAGGAGGGATGGTGGATGGAATATATATATATATATATACATTTATATAAAATAATTGTCACACAACCTGGGTGACATGCCTTGCCTGCTCACCCAATTTTAGTGCACTTTAGTTATCCATAATGACCATCTAGTCTCGATACACCCATGAATATATATGTATATATATATATATATATATATATATATATATATATATATATATATAGTTTTTCTGTTTTTTTTTTGCAATAGACAATAAAAATAACGCAGTTCTCCGTAAAGGAGGGATGGTGGATGGAATATGTATATGCATATATATAAAATAATTGTCACACAACCTGGGTGACATGCCTTGCCTGCTCACCCAATTTTAGTGCACCTCAGTTATCCATACTGACCATCTAGTCTCGACACACCCATATATATATATATATATATATATATATATATATATATATGTATATATATAGATATTTTTTCTTTTTCTTGTGTTTTTTTTTCGCAATGGATATTAAAAATAAAGCAGTCCTCCGTAAAGGAGGGGTGGTGGAGGGAATATATATATACATTTATATAAAATAATTGTCACACAACTGGGGAGACATGCCTTGCCTGCTCACCCAATTTTAGTGCACCTTAGTTATCCATAATGACCAACTAGTCTCGATACACCCATAAATATATATATATATATGTACATATATATAGTTTTTTTATTAGCAATAGAAAAGAAAAATAACGCAGTTCTCCGTAAAGGAGGGATGGTGGATGGAATATATACATACATATATATAAAATAATTGTCACACAACCTGGGTGACATGCCTTGCCTGCTCACCCAATTTTAGTGCAACTTAGTTATCCATAATGACCAACTAGTCTCGATACACCCATAAATATATATGTATATATATATAGTTTTTTTTTTTTCGCAATGGACAATAAAAATAACGCAGTTCTCCGTAAAGGAGGGATGGTGGATGGAATATATATATAAAATAATTGTCACACAACCGGGGTGACATGCCTTGCCTGCTCACCCAATTTTAGTGCACCTTAGTTATTCATAATGACCATCTAGTCTCGATACACCCATAAATATATATGTATATATATGTATTGTTTTTTTTTTTTTTTTTTTTGCAATAGACAATAAAAATAGCGCAGTTCTCCATAAAGGAGGGATGGTGGATGGAATATATATATACATATATATAAAATAATTGTCACACAACCTGGGTGACATGCCTTGCCTGCTCACCCAATTTTAGTGCAACTTAGTTATCCATAATGACCAACTAGTCTCGATACACCCATATATATATATATATATATGTACATATATATAGTTTTTTTATTAGCAATAGAAAAGAAAAATAACACAGTTCTCCGTAAAGGAGGGATGGTGGATGGAATATATATATATATATATATATATATATATATATATATATATATATATATATATATACATTTATATAAAATAATTGTCACACAACCTGGGTGACATGCCTTGCCTGCTCACCCAATTTTAGTGCACTTTAGTTATCCATACTGACCATCTAGTCTCGACACACCCATATATATATATATATATATATATGTATATATATAGATATTTTTTCTTTTTCTTGTGTTTTTTTTTCGCAATGGATATTAAAAATAAAGCAGTCCTCCGTAAAGGAGGGATGGTGGATGGAATATATATATAAAATAATTGTCACACAACCGGGGTGACATGCCTTGCCTGCTCACCCAATTTTAGTGCACCTTAGTTATTCATAATGACCATCTAGTCTCGATACACCCATAAATATATATGTATATATATATAGTTTTTTTATTAGCAATAAAAAAGAAAAATAACGCAGTTCTCCGTAAAGGAGGGATGGTGGATGGAATATATATATATATATATATATATATATATATATATATATATACATTTATATAAAATAATTGTCACACAACCTGGGTGACATGCCTTGCCTGCTCACCCAATTTTAGTGCACTTTAGTTATCCAGAATGACCATCTAGTCTCGATACACCCATGAATATATATGTATATATATATATATATATATATATATATATATATATATATATATAGTTTTTCTGTTTTTTTTTTGCAATAGACAATAAAAATAACGCAGTTCTCCATAAAGGAGGGATGGTGGATGGAATATGTATATGCATATATATAAAATAATTGTCACACAACCTGGGTGACATGCCTTGCCTGCTCACCCAATTTTAGTGCACCTTAGTTATCCATACTGACCATCTAGTCTCGATACACCCATATATATATATATATATATATATATATATATATATATATATATACATGTACATATATATAGTTTTTTTATTAGCAATAGAAAAGAAAAATAACGCAGTTCTCCGTAAAGGAGGGATGGTGGATGGAATATATATATATATATATACATTTATATAAAATAATTGTCACACAACCTGGGTGACATGCCTTGCCTGCTCACCCAGTTTTAGTGCACCTTAGTTATCCATAATGACCATCTAGTCTCGATACACCCATAAATATATATGTATATATATATATATATATATATATAGTTTTTTTATTTTTTTCGTAATGGACAATAAAAATAACGCAGTTCTCTGTAAAGGAGGGATGGTGGATGGAATATATATATACATATATACATTTATATAAAATAATTGTCACACAACCTGGGTGACATGCCTTGCCTGCTCACCCAGTTTTAGTGCACCTTAGTTATCCATACTGACCATCTAGTCTCGATACACCCATAAATATATATACTGAACAAAAATATAAACGCAACACTCTTGTTTCTGCTCCCATTTTTCATGAGATGGACTTAAAGACCTACAATTCATTCCAGATACACAATATTACCATTTCTCTCAAACATTTCTCACAAATCAGTCTAAATGTGTGATAGTGAGCACTTCTGCTTTGCTGAGATAATCCATCCCACCTCACAGGTGTGCCACATCAAGATGCTGATCTGACATCATGGGTAGTGCACAGGTGTACCTTATACTGCCCACAATAAATGGCCACCCTGGAATGTGCAGTTTTTTGCTTTATTGGGGGTCTGGGGACTCAGAACCGGTCAGTATCTGGTGTGACCACCATTTGCCTCATACAATGCAACACATCTTCTTCGCATAGAGTTTATCAGATTGTCAATTGTGGCCTGTGGAATGTTGGTCCACTCCTCTTCAATGGCTGTGCGAAGTTGTTGGATATTAGTGGGAACTGGTACACGCTGTCGTATACGCCGGTCAAGCACATCCCAAACATGCTCAACGGGTGACATGTCCGGTGAGTATGCTGGCCATGCAAGAACTGGGACATTTTCAGCTTCCAAGAACTGTGTACAGATCCTTGCAACATGGGGCCGTGCATCATCTGTCTGAGTGGCTGGTCTCAGACGATCTTGGAGGTGAACCTGCTGGATGTGGAGGTCCTGGGCTGGTGTGGTTACACGTGGTCTGCGGTTGTGAGGCCGGTTGGATGTACTGCCATATTCTCTGAAACGCCTTTGGAGACGGCTTATGGTTGAGAAATGAACATTCAATGCACGAGCAACAGATCTGGTTGACATTCCTGCTGTCAGCATGCCAATTGCACGCTCCCTCAATGCTTGTGGCATCTGTGGCATTTTGCTGTGAGACAAAACTGCACATTCCAGGGTGGCCTTTTATTGTGGGCAGTATAAGGTACACCTGTGCACTACCCATGATGTCAGATCAGCATCTTGATGTGGCACACCTGTGAGGTGGGATGGATTATCTCAGCAAAGCAGAAGTGCTCACTATCACACATTTAGACTGATTTGTGAGAAATGTTTGAGAGAAATGGTAATATTGTGTATCTGGAATGAATTGTAGATCTTTAAGTCCATCTCATGAAAAATGGGAGCAAAAACAAAAGTGTTGCGTTTATATTTTTGTTCAGTGTATGTATATGTATACATATAGTTTTTTTTGTGTTTGTGAAAACGGGTCTTTAATCGGGGAAACGGAGCGGGTAGAGCAGGACGGAACGCAGGCATTGACAAACTACAATGACGGACAGGGCAAACAGGTAAGACCAGGACTTAAAATAGGTCATGACTAATCAAAGTAATCGGGCAAAGCAGGAGACGATCAGGGAAGCACACGTGGGTAATCAGGGGGCGTGGCACACACGAGGAGCGGACAAGCCGGGCATATATGTATATCTATATAAAACCTCATTAATGAGGGACAGGGAACAGAACGGACAGACAGAACTGGCACAGGGGAAGGAGCCAGGACAAGACTTGACATAAGACAGGAAAGGCAGAGAAACAGATCAGAAAGGGGGACACGGAGGGAACAGGCAGGACAAAAGGACCGGGAGTGAACGAAGGGAACATCGGGGAAAGAGGAGCAGAAGCCAGAGGGACGAGGGACAAAGAGAGGAGGGACAGAGACAGGAGGAACAAAGCGAGGGGGAGCAGAGGCAGGAGGGACAAAGACGGGAGGCCAGGGAGAGAAGGAGGGGGAACCAAGAGGAGCCCGAGGGAGACCCAGCGGGCGACGGGAGGCAGCCGGAAGGGCTGCAGGCGGCCGGGAGGCCGGAGCCGGAGGGGCCGAGGAGACGGGGTGAGGGACAGACGCAGGGACGAAGGAGGGAGTCGGAGGGGAGACCAGGGAAGGGGACGAAGGAGCTGGAAGGGACCCTGGCGAGGGCAAGGAGAGAGGGGGAGCCGCAGCAGACGGCGACGTCCTCCGACACGCCAGAGCGGGAGGACCAGCAGGCGAATGAGGAGCCGCCGTCGGGGGGCCCGCAGGCAACCGATAAGACGCCGGAGGAGGGACCGAGGCAGGGCGACGAGGCCGCGGAGGGGGACCCGCAGACGACAGCCGACCCGGAGGGCCAGGACCCGCAGGTGCCGACCAAGCCCTAGCGCCGGCGAGGGAGGGCGAGCCAGGGGGCTGGGCGGGTGGGACCCCAGCCGTGCGTCTGTGTCCTCTCCCCTTATGGGACACAGACATAAGGACCTGCGGCCGGGGTCGGGCTCGTCGGGGTGAGGGTACCAGAGTCACAGGGGGAGAAGGGACTGGAGTGGGGCCAGGGACTGGAGCTGCAGGCTGCAGAGGGGGCGCCTGCCCGGGAGCTGCAGGCAGGGAAAGCGCCTCGGACGTGGGCGCGGTAGCTGCAGGCAGCGGAGACGGCTGCTCGGGCTCTGGGGCCGCAGGGGGCACTTATTTTATTATATAAAATAAGTGTCACACAACCGGGGTGACATGCCTTGCCTGCTTGTGGGATGAGGAAGACTCAGGGACTGGAAATGGGATTAAAACTGAAGATGTGCTCATTCCTTTGTGTATTTACAAATTTTCCTTCCGTCAGACATGAGGAGTTTGCTGCTATATTTGGCACTAATAGAGATTCTGATGCTGCTATTTTTATTGTCTATTAGTTTGTTATTATTTACAAGTTCTGTTGTGTTTTTGCATTTTTCTCTTCTGGTTAATTAACTGCTGTCTGTTTGCTGTGAAGTATGAGTGTGGTGAGTAAGACTCAGGGACTGGAAGTGGGATTACAACTAAAGATAACATGCTTATTCCTTTTTGTATTGTTTACAAATTTCCTTCCGTCAAACATGAGGAGTTTGCTGCTATATTGTGCACTAACAGAGATTCTGATGCTGCTATTTTTATTGTTTATAAATGTGTTATTGTTTCCAAGTTGAGTATTCAATAAATGCTAAATTGAGAAATTTTGTGTATCGTTTGTTATTATTAGTGTGATATTTTACCATGCAAATAGAGGGGAAAACGTCCAATTATCGGCCAAAAAAAATCAGCAGCATATATCGGCCATCGCCTGACCCTTGACTTGAAAAACCCATATCGGTCGACCTCTAGTAACAGTACATTCTGTCCAATTCATCCATCGAGTTAAGTCACACACCCACTTGAGGGGGCACTCCGGCAGACGTGAGGATGGGGATGTTCTTTCCGCTATAACATCCACTGCAGAAGTACATCTCGCTCCTGTTCACAGGGCTTACTTCAATGATGAAGCAGGGCTGGTTGTCTGGACAAGAAGTTGTCCTGCTGCTGGGTCTCGGTGCCGTTTTTCCACCTAAGCTTGAAGGTGGAAATGTGTTCCAACTTGGTCCCTGGGACTGCAGCATAGCCAAACATCGCGAGCAGCGTCGGCCACACCCACCACCAGAACCATCACACCGTCCTATACACATAAAGAAGAACTAAAACATAGAGTGTTGTGACAATCTATGCGTTAATGTTTGGCAGCATAGGTGATTCATTAAAATTATACCGAAGAATGGAAAATGTGATATTTAGAATATTTTTTGCCATTTAGTAGCTAATTTAAGCACTTACCCAATGCCTCAATTTGTTTTAGGTCAGTAATGTCTGAGCCAAAAGAATGAATGTATGAATTTAATACAATTCACCCACTCCCACCCACACACAAATCTGAAATTCAATTTAAGACACTTCTTAAACATTAGTGCATTAACAAAAAAGGAAAATCTTAAGAGATTCAGTAGGATTTTCTATGTTAGACTTAAGCTAATAGTTCAATAGTTTTTACATATTTCAATATACCAATTTGACTTTAATGTTGAAACAGATGCTAAAACATGGAATAATTTCATAACTAGAGAAACATGTTATTCACAAACACTAGCAAAGGTAGCTTATAGTTAAGCTTACTTAAGTCAGCAAGTCAGGCTACAGTGTGTAAGAATAGTCGTAAACGATAATTTGTCTCAGTCTTACATGACAGAATAAGTAAACAGAAAATATAAAATGGCTGAAACAGCGTCATTAACGCCAGCTACAGTAGAGGCGCAGAAAAGGTGTCATGACTGAAGTATTCCCAAACTCTGGGGAAGACCGTATGCGAGCCTTTTTTGCCGCGTGTTTCTCCAGAGGCTCCGGAGCTCCGCTGGTTGACACAGCCATGTTGGTTCATGTGCAGGGGGACGAGCGGCAAATTTCTTTTTTGCAGGGTGGTAGGTGATGTCTCATTAATATTTATTAATTTACTTACAAAATGGTGCGGCACTGCATCCAAGCCTGCGGCACTCAGAGTCACAAATACAGTGGAAACCATTTGTAGTAATTACGTCTGTCTGGCTGATTTCCAACTAATTGATATTTGTATATTTATTACATGAATATAAGGTAATATAAGGTAATAGAAGAGGTATTTAATGGTTTTCCATCTGAGGAATTTGCAAAAAACTGCAGTGCATGATGGGTCGGACCTAAAGGCTGCCTTAACGTCCTCATCTGTATGACGACATACATCAAGACTAGGAAGGTGCATAATGTTCATGTCTGGTTGCGTTTGTTGGTCCAGAAAGTAATTCAATTTCGCCATGTAGGTTACGTTCTTAAAAACTGCTTGGATATAGCCCGATTATATGCTGTGGGCCTTTTAATTTCTTTGTTTACCAGGTAGGCTACCTTCTTTAAACTGCGTTTTGTTAGACTACATATTTAGGGAGGTCTTTATAAATTTATAGTAGTCTTCATAAATATGTACATAGTTTAGCCTAACCCAGCCACTTAAGGGAGAAAGCCAGCTCAACTAGGTGTCGGTCCCAAGCCCGGATTAATGGGGAGGGTTGGCGTCAAGAAATAAAGAGACTGTATCTTCACTGCATGACTGATGTCAAAATGTGTGAAATATGTGGTTGTATTAATAAATGCATTAAAGTAGGTTAATGATTCTGTGCTGTCTAAATTGTATAGAAAATTTCTACGTATAGCCAAACAAATCTCCTCCTGTTTGAAAAGGCATAGAAAAAGCAATTTAGCCACTAAAACTTTACAGTTTTTGTGAGGGACAGTCGAATTCTCTCGTTTCTCTCGTCAAGTTTTTTTGTGATCCTGCACCTACACTTTGCCGGCCCCAGGAGGATGGGCTCCCCCTTTGAGTTTGGTCCCTCCCAAGGTTTCTTCCTTCTTGGGAGTTTTTCCATGCTATCGGCGCCTATGGCTTACTCACTGGGGGCTTTGGGTGGGCATGATATAAAGCAAAGCATTTTCCCTCCCAGTTTCCTCCTCTGGTCCACATTGCAGGACCATCAGCCATCAGAAACAGCCAGACGGTCTCCTTCAGCTTCTTTAGTGTCCTTGGAAGCCAAGGCAGTTTTAGGTCTGAGAAGAGGTTTATCAGAAGGACACATATTACGTCGTTTGTCCTGAAATGTAACATGGGGAGGAAAAGTTAAGCGGTTTAGTCAGATTGGAGTCGTTTATTCAGCAGTGGCAGCGCCAGTGACTTAATGCTACAGGTGCTATAGGGGAGTGAGATTATTTAGACCGGGTGCTTTAGCTTTTCAGCTTATGTAGATGGTGTATAGAAGCACACAGCACGATAAGCTACAGCATGGATAAAATAGGATAAAATATGAAATTCTAACGTCTAGCTCACAGAGCCTCTATGTGTACTTTGAAGAAAAAATACACTACAAGTATGCTGTAAAAACCGCAAAAATGTCTTACACAATATACAGATTTTACAGATAGTTAAAGAAAAAATGAAACCAATATTTTGGGGGTGCTGTGGGGGTACTATGGTCATTGGAGGAGGAGCTAGAGCCCCCCCCCCCAAGCTTTTCCTTGGTGCTCGCCACTGTTGTTCAGATTAAAAGTAACATTGTCATTAATAAACAGTACTCTGATCAAATTTTTGCATGTACAAACACAATCAAAGTTTAACCACATGTTTAGACACAATTCACACACCTGTTACATTTCCATAATGCTAAGACTCTCTACACTTACTTCATCCACTTTCTTGTTTGGTACACAGTCATTTGATGGATGTGTAAGATCATTACCAGACCGTCTGCTGCAAACTCTACAGTTAATGAATGGCTGCAAAAACACACAGACACACAAAAACAGTATTTAAAGAGTGGTGGGCAATAAATACAGTGAGAGAAGGTGTAGTAAAGATATATCTAATGATTTAAGGCAGAGCTGCTGGAGTGCAGGGTTTAATGACACAGAACAATTTTAGAGGAAAGAGCTTCCAAAGCAGGGTCACCATAAGGCTATATTATACAAAGCAAGTTCATCTAAAAGTATGAACAACAAATCCCGTTTAACTGAACACTGCTCTGTATTAAAATACTGTCCTCCGATCAAGCTAAGTGGTCCTGTAGTTCACTATTTAAAGAGGTAAATTTAAAGGGTAATTCACACTGCACATCTACCCTGCTCTGACCAGGTTTAATTACTGGCTTTCTAATTAAAACAAGAGTTAAGTCCTGCCCTTTCACCACAAAACACCACACTGCCATTTAAGGCTGATTTCAACAATGAGTTTTAGTTAACCTGGCTCGATTGAGTTAACTCTGGGTATGTAAAACCCGCTTTGTAGTACAGCCCACAGGTCTTTAAATAAGGCCAGCTAGGGTTCATAGCTCGAAGCATAATCTACAGGTCACCCCTCAGATGATTAGCATTTGCTTCTGCCTGGTAATCCAGCCTTTAAGCCTGTAAACCTACTAAAATTTGAGAATAAGGTGAAGGAACTGGCTCTTTGAGGCCACCTATGTATTTGTTACTTTATTGTTGGCTAACTTTCCCCCGCAGGGCATCAAAAAAGTTAACATGAACCTAAATTAATTTGCTAACTGATATGTCCAATGCTCACAGTCACAGTGACTCTTTACTTACCCTCTTGTCCATGAAAATACAGTCAGCCCGATGGTCTGTTGCAGTTGACTTTGGACATTTTGTTGCTCTCAAGAGAATCTCAATGTCAATGTATTCACTGCTGATCTAAATCACATAAACACGTTATATACAAAATTGCCTACAACTGTTTTAAAGGCAATATAACAAACAATAATCACCCAAAAAATGGCAAACTGTCACAGACTTGACTGCAGCAGATTCAGAGAGAAACTGTGAGAAGGTAAAATTGACCAGGGCTGAGATATACAACCATCACTTTCATTGTGAAGAGACATTAAGCATCATATGCATTGAAATTAAAACATCAAAATCAATGTGATACTCATTAGTTCAGCTTGCAGATGATGAAAGTTTCACACTTTTGTAAACACTTTCTCAGCAGTTACCTTCGGACGGCCCTGGATGTTATAGAAATTCATGTGCTGACGGGTTCCTTGATGAGCATTTTCGACTGCGAGTTTAATGGCCGTCTTGTGAGTGCAGGGAGACTGTGGTAATCTTGCTGGGCCTCTGTGGAGATAAGCAGAGCTCCATAAGCCAAAACCAGAAGCAGCAGGCGGGTCATCTTCCTCTCAGCTTTGAAGGGAGAAGCAGGACTGAGGACACTGATCTGTGGTCCCCTTATCCAGCACGTCCAGGGGCGTGTCCTTCACTCGAAACAAACAGACCTTTGAACAACATTGGAAAACTCTTCAGGATGAATTGAGGCAGGTGGTCAAGTGGGTTTATTGTTATTTCAGCAATATACACAGTACACAGTGAAAGGAAACATTGTTCCTCCTGGACCACGGTGCAACACAAAGAAGAAAAACAGAAACAACACAAGATGACACAAGTGCGGGCAAGATAGAACTATACAGAGTGAAAGGAGCACAAACAGAGGGAGAAAGTGCAAGATAAACACAAGAGCAACAATACAATACTACAGGACAAGACAGCGCAGTCAAGAACACAGAGTGCAGCCAGAGCTAACCTGAATAGGGGCATCAAGGTTGCCAGGCAGGCAGAGAAACAGAAAATAGAGGTCTACTTCACATACAACAACCCACAGTGGGTGTGGCAGGGAATACAACACATTACAAACTTCAAAGGCAACAACACCGTCACTGTTAACAGCAACGCCCTTTTAGCAAAGGAGCTAAACAGCTTCTTTGCTCGTCTGGAGGAACACAGAGCAGACATAGCCACACTGCCCCCTCCCCCAATCTCCAGCACTCACAGACTCCCTCTGCAGGAACACCACGCGAGAAGGCACATTGCATCTCTAGGTGTGTGGAGTTTAAGACAAGGCAAGTGATGCTACGATAATATAATTCCTTGGTAAGACCCCACCTAGAATATTGTGTGCGGGTTTGGTTACCATACCTTAAGAAGGACATTGCTGCCTTGGAAAAGGTGCAACGTAGGGCAACGAGAATGATTCCTGGTCTTAGAGGAATGTCTAATGAGGAGAGGTTAGCTGAGCTGAATCTGTTTAGCCTCGAGCAAAGGAGACTAAGGGGGGACATAATCCAGGTGTTTAAGATTCTAACAGGTCTGGATGCTGTTCAGCCAAATGGCTATTTCAATGTTAGTTTAAATACCAGAACTCGTGGCCATAAGTGGAAATTAGCTGGAGAACATTTTAAAACGAATTTGATGAAGCATTTCTGTACACAGCGTGTAGTTAGAGTATGGAATAGTCTTCCTGTTATTGTAACACAAGCTAAAACCCTGGGTTCTTTTAAATCAGAGCTAGATAAGATTTTTGAGCTATTAGCTAAGTTCTCCTCAAAGGAGCTTGATGGGCCGAATGGCCTCCTCTCATTTGTAAATCTCTTTGGTTCTTATGAGTCAGCTTACAGAGATGAGGTCCAGAAACTGATAGGTTGGAGTTCAGCAAACAATTTGGCACTAAACAGCACAAAGACAAAGGAATCACTGACTTCAGGAAGGATGGAGGCGACACTGGCCTGCCTAGATGGATGGATGGATGTTTTTATTGACATTGTAAGTACAATGAGATTTAGTTTGGAACGCGCCAGCAGCTACACAGTATATTTACAATTATATAGATTGTGAGGCATAAAATAAGGTGTGAGTAATATAACATAACGACATAATATAAGTAATCATTAATTAATCATTACAGATGGTATGAGGTGTGAACCGCTAGGCTGCTATGGCATGTTTGGTATCAAACCGATGGAAAATCACTCCAGTTTCCAAATCTGGTCAGTGGTTACCACGAAAGTGAATATATCAAAAGTTACACCAGCCTAACGAAAATCATCAATACAAGGGAAATCACTCTGGTCATAAATCTCAAAAGGACTGATACAGACCCCCTTCCGAAAGCCCGCCAAATGGATGGTCAGCCATTGGTCCAGGAGTCGAATTCCTGGTCACTCCTATTCACGAACTTTACACTATAAAACCTGGCACCTCAGAACAAAGCCAGGAGAGGAGAAACAGAAGGGAGGAGAAAACAAAAGACCATCAGCACGAAGAGAGGCAGAGAACATCAGCCCAAGAGAAGAGAAGCCCACAAGAAGCCCTCCTGAAGCCTATCAGTGAAGACCCAGCTGGACAGAGAACTGCAACCAAGCCCAAGCTTCACCAGGAGAGGGAATCAGAGGGGCTCCACTCCAACAACCGCTGCAAACACCGCGCCTCCCTGAGTGCCATCACCCATCAGCTCATCAGCCTCCGCAACCAACTGCCAAGACCCCCCCCCCCCCCACTCTGCAACCAAGTAAACAAACTTCCTTTCATTTATAACAACCTAAACTCCTATTCACCTGCTATATTACTTTAGGACAGTATTTCCACAAATTGCTTGCTTTGCAGAACAGTATTTTCCCTTTTAAGGTTACTCATTTTAAATCTGGTCATTGCATTTTCATGATTACATTGTTTGTGTCCACTCCGTTATTTCGTGTTTATTGTTTGTTAGGTGTAATGTCTGTCTTATGTTAGTTATAGGAATAAATGCATGTCTTTTACACAACTTCAGCCTCCGTTCATTGAGTGCTCACAAGAATCCCTGCCTGTGCGATCTACGCTCTGAAACCTCAAATTCGCCTGAAATATCGCGAGACTCTCTCTCATTGGCCGTGAGGGGAGCTTCGCTACCGATCGTTTACATTACCTGGTGACGCAGCTCGTTGGACAAGCCTTCTATTCTAACCCAGGTTATTACGTGATACTGGTTATTAATGAGTTCCATTTAAGTCACACATTAACAGACTCACGGTGTTTCGCAATTGAGTTTGAGCCGACCATTCAGCCTAAAAATTGGTTAATAATCACAAGGCACAAGGTTTAAACTTATTCTGAGCACACAATTTAAACTTTTTATGACCGAACGTGCAGTGAAGAAGCGCTACTGTCAACTGGTTGCAAAAGTCGCACTCATGGCAATCTGAAGGCATTTAAGCGGGATCATATGGGCTTATTATAGTTATTTTTATTTCTATTATTAGTAGTTATATTATTTTGTTTTATTTTCGGTGATTTCATTGTAGTTCTTTCGTATTAAACTGCAGTAAACTTTAACCCTATGTCTGACGAGATTCTCAGATGTAGCGCTTTGTTTCCAGGTTCAATTCGGACGAGTGTCTCCGTTTCTATATATCCTGGGAGAGATCTCTCTATTAGCGAACGGGAATACTTGTTATGAGGTTCTAACCTAAATTATGTTGCGCTTGGACATAAGACCGATAGCTTAGTTACCTATCAGGATCATACTCGTATGTGTGTGCCTGCTTTAGACAAAGCAAGTTTAACACAACTTTGCGCTGTGAGCCAAGTGTGTGTCATTTAGAAATTGGGAGTCTCCTGTGCTTGAGACCCGCCGTGGTTAAGCACCATTTGCGACGAGATATAGTGCACTCACAATTTAAATCTGTCGCCGTAACGCGTGCGCCGTCTCGCTTCAGTAATTGTTTTAAGGGGTGATGACGAAGATGACGAATTTACTTTCCTGAAGAGGAGCAGGATGGGTCACGCGTTCTGTAAGATTTGTCTCCCACGGGGAAGGAACGATGTCAGTCGGCATGAAAAATCCAAGTCATTAGTGAATGACAGAGCCGCATGAGTGAACATGAAAAATTAATAGAAAATAAATGACAAATGGTTATTTTATATTTTATATATTTTATATATTTATATTTATATTATATTTTATATAATTTATATTATTTTATATTTCCTGTCTTAAAATGTAAGGGATACACATGGTCATTTCCGTTGTTTCCTGTTTCCTGCGAGAGTGATACTGACTGCTAGCGCGCGAACTTTGAAACCATAGATATCACCTAAATAATAATTCGAGTTAAGTCATTGGGAAAAAGCTTCGCAAGATTAATAATCCTCCAAAATAAATAAATAAAATTTCCCAGACCCCGACGGATTAATCACCTACGCAAGTACCGACCCACGATCTTCGTTCAATTAAGAAGGTGCTTCCAGCCTTACAGCCTCAGTTTACGTAAGTACAACGCCATGTCTACTGTTCCGTGTTCTGAGTGTAATATGTTTAGCTATTCTTCTCCAGTCATTAGCGGTATTTATACATGTGAGAAGTGTCAGTTAGTCGCTAGACTGACGGAGAAGATTGTAGTGTTAGAGGGACGTATCCGGACGTTACATAACATTCAGGAGAATGAGAGTTTTATTGACTCAGTATTAGCGGCTCCGGATATGTCCGCGATAGCCAGTAAGTCTCCCCCTGCTCCGGCAGCAGAGCCTTCGCAGCAAGGCGAGTGGGTGACGACCCGGCGGCATAGTCGCAAATCCAAACCAAACTTACACCGGCACCATTCGCCTATCCGCGTTTCCAACAGGTTCTCCCCACTCAGTGAAACTCCCACTGAGACGCCTGTTGAAAGTGCTCTAATAATTGGTGATTCTATTCTAAGAAACGTGAGAGTAGCGACTCCAGCGACCATTGTAAATTGTCTCCCGGGTGCCAGAGCGACCGACATCTCGGCAAATTTAAAAGTGCTGGCTAAAAGTAAACGTAAATACTCTCAGATAGTTATCCACGTCGGCACTAATGATGTCCGATTGAGGCAATCGGAGATCACAAAGGCAAATTTTAAAGAGGTGTGCAACATTGCGAAGAAGATGTGTGTGTCAGTAACGTGCTCTGTCCAGACTAAAAACTCAAGTCCAGACTAAAAACACACCTGTTTAGTTTAGCGTATAGGGACACTAGTTCTAGCCCTAGCTAACTCTTCACTCCCAGGCAGACCTGTAGTGTGAGGTGTAGAGCTGGGTGGGGATCGGTGCCATTGGCTTTGGATGAACTGGATTGTCAGTGCTGTCACTCTAGCTTTGCAATCTCTTGTGGAACTGGAGTGCTGACATTTCAGGGACTCCCCATGCCGGCATTCCCACTTGCCTCTCCCTCCTACTGATGCTGCCATAGCCATATCTGCCGGAGCTTGCAGATTGCACTTCATATTGTACTCACCTAGCTTTTAGCACTGCCAATAGCCTCCTCTACTATGCCTAATTGTACATTTTATTTCCCCTACTCCTCCTGGGGGTGATGCCTGGAGACCTCAATCTATCAAGATATCCAGCACACCCGACCACCACCAGTGACGTCCCTGCATCCAGCTCGCCGTTCTGATCTTCCATGTATGACCCGCTGCCTTACCTCTGGTTGCCTGGCAATTGGAAGAAGACTCGGCTTCGGCATTGGCTTATCTTCCTTGCTCTCCTCTCTCTATTTGACTATCCCTGCCGGCCCCTGGAGGATGGGCTTCCCCTTTGAGTCTGGTCCCTCTCAAGGTTTCTTCCTTCTAGGGAGTTTTTCCTTGCCACTGTCGCCTATGGCTTACTCACTGGGGGCTTTGGGTGAGGATACTGTAAAGCGCTTTGAGACAATGTAATGTTGTGATAATGCGCTATATAAAAATAAATTTGTTTGTTTGTTGTTGTTGATACTGGAGCCTGGTTGCGGTGGTGGGATGGCTCACGGCGGGTGCCGGAAAATTTCCTTTATTTTCAAATCCAAACCTTGACAGGTATGCTGCTGTTCCAAATCATGGGTGCATGTTACAAGTGCGGAACATATTTTAACTTAGTACTAACTTAGCATCATATTTGATCTGATTCGACTGAATATCCCAGGTTTCCATCTCTCATGCATCTGGTGTGACGTGTTTTCAGACTCTCAGGCTGGCGCAAAGAAATCTTACGGGAATTGAACGTCTCACTCCGGCCAGCTGACCAAAGTTGGTAACCTTGGTATTGTGTGTAGGAGATTCGGTATAACTATAATTTCGTTCTCCATTTACATGCCCGTAGTGTCTTTAAGTGTTATGTAGTTTTGCCTGAAACGCAAAAATAAAACAAAGCAATTAAAGCCGTAAGTGGCTCAAATTGTGCTGTAGCGATTGAAGAACTTTTGTCGGAAGTTGGATTCGAACCCACGCCTTACTTGGGAGAACAGAATACCAGAATAGAGTAGGTTAAGTCCAGCCTTGGCTTCCAAGCTGACGTTTTTCTACATATGTGCTTGTGTATCATGGACAGTAAGAGGGGGCAGGCAAGGAGAGAATTTCTCTCTTTGGGGATCAATAGAGTGTTGTTATTATAACGTCTAAAAAGTATGATGGTCTGTCGATAAATCAATAAGAAAATAAATGAAGTCGTTTTCGCGAACACGCTGGAAAAGCCAGGGGCCGGACCGACTGTAGGGGGCGTGGCCAGAGACAGCCATCTCAGGCTGTCAAGTCTCCCGTTTTGGCCGGGAAACTACCGTATTTTACTTCTCTTTCCCGCCGTCCTCCCGTATTAGTATTTTCCCGTAAATCTCCCTTATATTATATAGTTGCTGGATAGTGTAGTGGTAAGATCGCCGCCTTTCACACGGGAGACCGGGGTTCGAATCCCGGTTGTGGCCAAAAATATATTTTATATATTTTATATATTTATATTATATTTATATTATATTTTTTATATATCGTATTATATAGTTGCTGGATAGTGTAGTGGTAAGATCGCCGCCTTTCACACGGGAGACCGGGGTTCGAATCCCGGTTGTGGCCAGAAACAACTGCTATCACAACTAGAGATTGATGAGGTACAACACGATTGCTACGACAAGGGGGAGCCAGGACGACAGGTCAGGGGGGAGATATCATCATCCCCACATTCCGAGATTGGGTACCAAGCCCCATATATATTAGTAGGCTGAATACAAGAGCAGCTGACCTGAGAAATAAGAAATAAGCTAAGCTGGAAACCTGGACCCTCCGACCAAGAATCTCTAGCTGGATAGTGTAGTGTTAAAGTACATATATATTAGTAGGCTGAATACAAGAGCAGCTGACCTGAGAAATAAGAAATAAGCTAACCTGGACCCTCCGACCAAAAATAATAATATATATCTACGGGAACGAGAAAGCAGAGAACAAGAACAAGATTTGTAAATGTAAGATTTGAAGGCATGAAAAATAGAATAGTTCTCGTCATTAGTGAACATGTGTCTCGTCATTGTGTATCATGGACAGTAAGAGGGGGATCAATTATAACGTCTAAAAAGTAGATAAATCAATAAAGTCTGTCGATAAATCAATCAGATAAATAATGAAGTCGTTTTCGCGAACACGCTGGAAAAGCCAGGGTGTAGGGGGCGTGGCCAGAGACAGCCTGCTGACCATCTCAGGCTGTCAAGTCTCCCGTTTTGGCCGGGAAACTACCGTATTTTACTTCTCTTTCCCGCCGTCCTCCCGTATTAGTATTTTCCCGTAAATCTCCCTTATATTATATAGTTGCTGGATAGTGTAGTGGTAAGATCGCCGCCTTTCACACGGGAGACCGGGGTTCGAATCCCGGTTGTGGCCAAAAATATATTTTATATATTTTATATATTTATATTTATATTATATTTTATATAATTTATATTATTTTATATTTCCTGTCTTAAAATGTAAGGGATACTGGAGCCTGGTTGCGGTGGTGGGATGGCTCACGGCGGGTGCCGGAAAATTTCCTTTATTTTCAAATCCAAACCTTGACAGGTATGCTGCTGTTCCAAATCATGGGTGCATGTTACAAGTGCGGAACATATTTTAACTTAGTACTAACTTAGCATCATATTTGATCTGATTCGACTGAATATCCCAGGTTTCCATCTCTCATGCATCTGGTGTGACGTGTTTTCAGACTCTCAGGCTGGCGCCTGAGAAACGTCTCACTCCGGCCAGCTGACCAAAGTTGGTAACCTTGGTATTGTGTGTAGGAGATTCGGTATAACTATAATTTCGTTCTCCATTTGCATGCCCGAAGTGTCTTTAAGTGTTATGTAGTTTTGCCTGAAACGCAAAAATAAAACAAAGCAATTAAAGCCGATCAGTGGCTCAAATTGTGCTGTAGCGATTGAAGAACTTTTGTCGGAAGTTGGATTCGAACTTGGGATGCCTTACTTGGGAGAACAGAATACCAGAATAGAGTAGGTTAAGTCCAGCCTTGGCTTCCAAGCTGACGTTTTTCTACATATGTGCTTGTGTATCATGGACAGTAAGAGGGGGCAGGCAAGGAGAGAATTTCTCTCTTTGGGGATCAATAGAGTGTTGTTATTATAACGTCTAAAAAGTATGATGGTCTGTCGATAAATCAATAACAATATCAATGAAGTCAATGTTTATCTAAAGGAATCAGAATTCAGGAAAAGCCAGGGGCCGGACCGAGTGTAGGGGGCGTGGCCAGAGACAGCCTGCTGACTGTTCCAAATCATGGGTGCATGTTACAAGTCCGGAACATATTTTAACTTAGTACTAACTTAGCATCATATTTGATCTGATTCGACTGAATATCCCAGGTTTCCATCTCTCATGCATCTGGTGTGACGTGTTTTCAGACTCTCAGGCTGGCGCAAAGAAATCTTACGGGAATTGAACGTCTCACTCCGGTCAGCTGACCAAAGTTGGTAACCTTGGTATTGTGTGTAGGAGATTCGGTATAACTATAATTTCGTTCTCCATTTACATGCCCGTAGTGTCTTTAACCGGCTGCACAAACTGGATCCGCCTCCATTACGACACAACTTTGCCCTTATTGGCTTAAGAATTTAGTCACATACATGACGTATATCTGCTATTTCTCCCGAGAAGCAGGTAAAGCAGTGGTAACTGCTTTGTAGTTAATTTACCTGGTAAAATTAAGTTTAAATAAATGATATAAATACTGTAATAGTACTCGTGAGCTTTGTTTATTTGTTATTAGTTATTGTAATGTTGCGCTGCTTTATTTGTTTAATCGTCTAGTCTGTGGAGACATTCAAGTTAATCAAATAAGAATTGCACTGTACACTGTACATGACCATAAAAACTTTGTATCCTTGAAATAAATGTTTTTGATCTTTTCCTTGGCAGTTATCTTTTTACACAGGGCCTCTATGTACACGATAGTTTTTTTTTTCACGACTAACAGTATGGATCAGGAGTTGGTTATTGTAAAAGAAGTAATGTGCATGCAGGTGATATTTGTATAGATTTATCCACACCCTTGTAGCAGTGCTGCCATTGCAGTCAGATCTCGCAAACTAGGAGTATTAGTTGTCTTTATTTCTCTTTATTTCTTGACGCCAACCCTCTCCATTAATCCGGGCTTGGGACTGGCACCTACCTGAGCTGGCTTGCTCCCTTAAGTGGCTGGGTTAGGCTAAACTATATATATATATTTACCAAGACTACAATAAAACATCTCGAAATGTGTAGTCTAGCAAAACGCAGTTTAAAGAAGGTAGCCTACCTGGCGAAATTGCAAACAAATTAAGGGCGTTAGGCAGCCTTTAGATCCTACCCATCATGCACTGCAGTTTTTTGCTAATTCCTCAAATGGAAAACTGTCCATCCATCCATCCATCCATTTTCCAAACCGCTTATCCTACTGGATCGCGGGGGGTCTGGAGCCTATCCCGGAAGCAATGGGCACGAGACAGGGAACAACTCAGGATGGCGGGCCAGCCCATCGCAGGGCACACTCACACACTATTCACTCACGCATACACTCCTATGGGCAATTTAGCAACTCCAATTAGCCTCAGCATGTTTTTGGACTGTGGGGGAAACCAGAGTACCCGGAGGAAACCCCACGATGACATGGGTAGAACATGCAAACTCCACACACATGTGACCCAGGTGGAGACTCGAACCCGGGCCCTAGAGGTGTGAGGCAACAGTGCTAACCACTGCACCACCATGCTGCCCCCTAAATGGAAAACCATTAAATACAAAAGGAAAACAAAAGTGCTGTAAGACTGTATACTTATGTGTATGTTAGTAAAGGCTGTAGCTGACACAACGGACCCCACTAATTAGAAAGGGGTAATTGTACACATGTGGCATCCAGTATGTTCTTCTATAACAGTTTTTAAAAAAAAAAAAAAAAACTCACATTACACAAATTGGCACTATCAAAACGAGGATTATGGGGAAAATGGGGACTGTGATGGAGATTACATACACGTAGGCATGGTATTTAGTTTTTTTTAATCTGGTCACCTTCCAGAGTAATTGTAAACTAAAACCATCTTCACCCTATTTGATTCTTTATAAATGGACAATCAGTCGTGCAGTAAATGGGGGTATAGAGAGACACAGAGCTTGTCTAACAAGAAACCCTGGGAAGCTAACATTAATAGGGTGGGTATGGATAGCAAAACCATTGATACAGATTACAGATTTATATCTCACCTGAACCCTGGCGGGCTCCGTGCCAATAGGGGTTGGGATTAGGGTTAGTTAACTTAAGTAGTAATATTGATGTGTATATTCTCCTATTCTCCAGTCAGTGAATCGTGAAACGTAATGTTAATATGTTTCTATACCTATATGTTCTGCTTAAAAACCCATAAAGGCAAGCACAGTGTTTAGACATTCTGTTACTTAGACTAGTAAACACTAAGATCCTTCAGCTTTCAATTAACCTGACACAACAGTCTAAACAACAAATGTGTGCCATGTCATTTGTCATCTTTACATCTTGTATCCTTTATATGGTAATTGGATTTTCAAGGTGGAATTGCAGGTCGATCATTTTAAGGATCTAGATGTAAACCTCCCTGGTGTTGCTTTAATATTTTTTTTGCACAATTTGCTTCACACACTTCCTCCAGCAGAGAAGCTTACAATACTACACCCCACCAAATGACTGGATGATGCCTTTTTATTTAAGGTCTGGCTGTGAGCCTCGATTACCGATACACTATCTTCAGGCTCCTGCCGGGATCAGTCAGTATGGTGGACCTTTGGAGGAATGGGTACAAAACCATCAGGAAAGTTTGCAGGTGCTTCAAGAGTATGTGAAGGCTTAGTTGGAGGAACAAGCCACACCACGAAATCGGAAACACAATGAGTTGGTTAATGATTAGGGGTTTGATGAAGGTCAGCTGGTGTGTTTGCGGAACCATGTTCGAGGTAAAATACAGGATCATTGGGATGCCTGTTTGTATATGGTAGTTCGGTGTCCCCAAGATCAGGGTGCAGTTTACTCTGCAACTCCAATGGAGGGGGACGGGGTTGTCCGTCAAGTTCACCGAACAGAGTTGCGTCCAGTACCACAGGGGGTTGTTATGTCAGGGGAAGATGTTCTGGTAATGTCTCCTGAGTCTGGGTTGCCCACAGGGGCAACAGAAATGGAATCGGATGAGGACTCTGTGATTTTACGGGGACAGGGCTGGTGGGAGGGGTCGCAATAGAGCATCCACAAGTAGGCCTCGTATAATGGAGGAGGTTATGTCCCCCCCGAGGTGTAGAGACCAGTTAAACGTTCGGTGAGGTCCACCACTGGTCATCATACCAACCCTTATAAGTTACCACGGTCAGTGAATGATCGTTCGGTTGGGGAGGAAGACCAGTGGTTTGGGGATAGAATTCTTAGCTGTGATCGTTGGGTCATCAATTTCATTTTGGGGGATGGATTGTAGCCAGGCAATTATAGGCAGGTATAGGAACTGCAGTTCGGACTGGAGGCATAGCCGGGGCGAGATGGCTGTGCATGTTCCGATGGTAGGGCATATTGGCAAAGGAGCAGGCACGGGAAAGACAGGCAGGGTCCTGATAGATTTGGTGGAGCATCGGCGGGCATATTGAATTTGCAGTGTAGCAGCCTTTCTGTTTGCTTGTTTCAGGGGTGAACAATCTTATCCGCAAAGGGCCGGTGTGTATGCAGGTTTTCGCTGCAACTCCCTAATTAGATTTCTAATTAGAGGACTGATTAGCTGAAGAGTCCTCATACCTGGTTTTGAAGAGCTGACCTAAAGGTTACCCCAAAAACCTGTTTTTTTTTTTGTTTGAATGGGGCAGTGAGTCATGGGGTAAACTACTGTTCTTTAGGGGTTTTCAAGGTGGAATTACGGGTCGATAATTTTAAGGATCAGGTTGTAAACCTCCCTGGTGTTGCTTTAATATGTTTTATCTGAGGTTGTATCGTGTATTATCAAGCCAGCCGGCTTAGTGGCCTCGGGAGCGGGGTTTAGTGGGAGCAGCTGGCTAGTTTTATTTTCTTTTTTGTTTGTGTCTTTTTCTTTGTTGTATGTATATTTTGGGTTCATTATTAGGCAGGCTGGGCCTTTTGGCACCTGTAGTCTGGGTGCTGGATTGCCCATAGGGGTCTTTTTTATTGCTGTGATTTGCTGTGTCATTCACTAGTGTGATTTGTGCTGGATGTGTTTTTAAGGTTGTGCTGTGGCGTGTACCTGAGCAAACTTTGGGCAACCTGTTCTCTTGTTGGCTTTATTGACAAAGGGTGGATTAGTCTAATTACGGCCTGCTACAAATAGCTGCATATAACGTATAAAAAAAATCACCTTATGGGTGCTCCGTAGGGTAGCAAGATCTTGAGTTTTTTTTACAGTACTCGGGTACGTTTTAAAATTTTCGACCAATCAGCAAACATTATTCTGACAGCATAGCTGGGAAACCAATGAAAAGTGAGTGCAACGTTCTAGAACTTGACTTCGGGTTGACGCTCCCTATAAAAGAGCTGGGTACTGCTTCAAGGCGTTCAGTTGGCGCTACCTCCTGATAGAGTAGCACTGTACGGCTCTTGTTCCGTAAAACAACATCAAAAGGATGAAAAAAAAAACAATATTTAAAGAAGACGAAAAAAATCAATTTTTAAAGAAGACGAAAAAAACATCGTCTAAAAAAATAAGCCAAAAAAATAATATCCGAAGAAGGAAAAACATGCAAAGTAAAAAAAAACAAACAAAAATAAAAAACAATATCCAAAGAAGAAGGAAAAAAACATCCAAAGGGAGAAAAGAAGAACTGAAGGGCCAACGAGGTAGGAGGAAATACAAATTTCGTTTCAGCACCGTTGGAGTGCCAAGCCGTGAAAAGCATTTGGCCAGAAGACAAGGTAAGTGTTGTATCTGTTATTTTAAAACAGCGCTTTTCAAAATGCTGCTTTATAATCGTTTGAGATCGTTAGCCAGTGTGACAGCTGAAGGCTTTTTGAGTTTACCAACATAAAGTTTTATTTCTGTATTAGGACATTGTCAGGAACAATGATGTGTTCATCGCTATGATGTGGTCAAAAAGCGATGCATTGAATCTTAGAAACATTTGTGATTTTTCAAACGATGCTTTTCCTTTTATTTAATCAGTAAAATTTCCATCGGTTTTATATAGTGCCCCTTGAAATATGTCTTTAGCTCATTTTCCGGGCATTTTACTAGAATGCATCCTGAGAAATACACAAGCTCTGCTGCATTTCCGTGCCTCGATGTTTAGTGCCGAGTATAATTGTTGCAGTTGCCTTTTATATATTCCATGAGACCTGTTGGTACCAAGAGAAGTGTGAGACTGTCAGGGTGAATTTATCATACAATCGCACGCATAAATACCTGAGGGTTGCCAGTCCTTTTGCGTTGTTACAGGAGGACTAGAGCTGACGAGTGTGTTTCTACACACTATCAAGGGCATTGTAGTACAGTTTTCTCAGGTGGGAGAATGCTGCCGATCTCCTATTTGACAATACAGCCCTTGATATATTAGAATATTACAGAACTAGAAGCCTTTTGCAAGGAAGAATGTGAGAAAATCCCAAGTACAAGAACTGAAAGCCTTTCAGCTGGCTATAAGAAGCGCTTGTAAGCTGTGATATCTGGCAGAGGAGGTGTTACTAAGTACTGATTACGTAGGGTGCCCAAACTTTTGCAGAGTGCCATAATAATGTTTTTATTTTGTAATTTTGTTCAATTTATGGCATAAAAAGTAACTATTCATCAATGTTTGCTGAAAATATTGTGTATTTTTCCCCCAGTTCCTAAAGAGACTGTATTAACTGATATTGTTGCTTTTGTAATTGAAAAGATGTTATTTGTCAAGGGGTGCCAAACCTTTGCATAAGACTGTACACAGTGTGTGTATGTGTTTATGTGAGTGTGTGTCTGTGTGTGTGTGTGTATATATATATATATATGTGTGTGTGTGTATATATTTCTGTATATGCATGTGTATATATATATTTATATATAGTTCACACACATTCAAACTTATTTGAATACACATTCAAAATTATTTTTATTATTATTATTTTCGTTTTTTTTTTTTTTTGTGTTTTAAAATTTTTTATTTTTGCAATGGAAATAAAAATAAAGCAGTCCTCCGTAGAGGAGGGGTGGTGGAGGGAATATATATATATATATACATATATATAAAATAATTGTCACACAACTGGGGTGACATGCCTTTCCTGCTCACCCAATTTTAGTGCACTTTAGTTATGCATAATGACCTTCTAGTCTCGATACACCCATATATATATATGTATATATATATATAGTTTTTTTTTTTTTTTTTTTTGCAATAGACAATAAAAATAACGCAGTTCTCCGTAAAGGAGGGATGGTGGATGGAATATATATATACATATATATAAAATAATTGTCACACAACCTGGGTGACATGCCTTGCCTGCTCACCCAGTTTTAGTGCACCTTAGTTATTCATAATGACCATCTAGTCTCGATACACCCATAAATATATATGTATATATATATAGTTTTTTTTGTTTTTTTTTTTGCAAAAGACAATAAAAATAACGCAGTTCTCCATAAAGGAGGGATGGTGGATGGAATATATATATACATATATATAAAATAATTGTCACACAACTTGGGTGACATGCCTTGCCTGCTCACCCAATTTTAGTGCAACTTAGTTATCCATAATGACCAACTAGTCTCGATACACCCATATATATATATATATGTACATATATATATAGTTTTTTTATTAGCAATAGAAAAGAAAAATAACGCAGTTCTCCGTAAAGGAGGGATGGTGGATGGAATATATATATATATATATACATTTATATAAAATAATTGTCACACAACCTGGGTGACATGCCTTGCCTGCTCACCCAATTTTAGTGCACCTTAGTTATCCATACTGACCATCTAGTCTCGACACACCCATATATATATATATATATATATATATATATATGTATATATATAGATATTTTTTCTTTTTCTTGTGTTTTTTTTTCGCAATGGATATTAAAAATAAAGCAGTCCTCCGTAAAGGAGGGGTGGTGGAGGGAATATATATATACATATATATATAAAATAATTGTCACACAACCTGGGTGACATGCCTTGCCTGCTCACCCAATTTTAGTGCAACTTAGTTATCCATAATGACCAACTAGTCTCGATACACCCATATATATATATATATATGTACATATATATAGTTTTTTTATTAGCAATAGAAAAGAAAAATAACGCAGTTCTCCGTAAAGGAGGGATGGTGGATGGAATATATATATATATATATATATATATATATATATATATATATATATATATATATATATATATATATACATTTATATAAAATAATTGTCACACAACCTGGGTGACATGCCTTGCCTGCTCACCCAATTTTAGTGCACTTTAGTTATCCATACTGACCATCTAGTCTCGACACACCCATATATATATATATATATATATATATATATATATATATGTATATATATATAGATATTTTTTCTTTTTCTTGTGTTTTTTTTTCGCAATGGATATTAAAAATAAAGCAGTCCTCCGTAAAGGAGGGGTGGTGGAGGGAATATATATATACATATATATATAAAATAATTGTCACACAACCTGGGTGACATGCCTTGCCTGCTCACCCAATTTTAGTGCAACTTAGTTATCCATAATGACCAACTAGTCTCGATACACCCATATATATATATATATGTACATATATATAGTTTTTTTATTAGCAATAGAAAAGAAAAATAACGCAGTTCTCCGTAAAGGAGGGATGGTGGATGGAATATATATATATATATATATATATATATATATATATATATATATATATACATTTATATAAAATAATTGTCACACAACCTGGGTGACATGCCTTGCCTGCTCACCCAATTTTAGTGCACTTTAGTTATCCATACTGACCATCTAGTCTCGACACACCCATATATATATATAATTATATATATATATATATATATGTATATATATAGATATTTTTTCTTTTTCTTGTGTTTTTTTTTCGCAATGGATATTAAAAATAAAGCAGTCCTCCGTAAAGGAGGGATGGTGGATGGAATATATATATAAAATAATTGTCACACAACCGGGGTGACATGCCTTGCCTGCTCACCCAATTTTAGTGCACCTTAGTTATTCATAATGACCATCTAGTCTCGATACACCCATAAATATATATGTATATATATATAGTTTTTTTATTAGCAATAGAAAAGAAAAATAACGCAGTTCTCCGTAAAGGAGGGATGGTGGATGGAATATATATATATATATATACATTTATATAAAATAATTGTCACACAACCTGGGTGACATGCCTTGCCTGCTCACCCAATTTTAGTGCACTTTAGTTATCCATAATGACCATCTAGTCTCGATACACCCATGAATATATATGTATATATATATATATATATATATATATATATATATATATAGTTTTTCTGTTTTTTTTTTGCAATAGACAATAAAAATAACGCAGTTCTCCGTAAAGGAGGGATGGTGGATGGAATATGTATATGCATATATATAAAATAATTGTCACACAACCTGGGTGACATGCCTTGCCTGCTCACCCAATTTTAGTGCACCTCAGTTATCCATACTGACCATCTAGTCTCGACACACCCATATATATATATATATATATATATATATATATGTATATATATAGATATTTTTTCTTTTTCTTGTGTTTTTTTTTCGCAATGGATATTAAAAATAAAGCAGTCCTCCGTAAAGGAGGGGTGGTGGAGGGAATATATATATACATTTATATAAAATAATTGTCACACAACTGGGGTGACATGCCTTGCCTGCTCACCCAATTTTAGTGCACCTTAGTTATCCATAATGACCAACTAGTCTCGATACACCCATAAATATATATGTATATATATAGTTTTTTTTTTTTCGCAATGGACAATAAAAATAACGCAGTTCTCCGTAAAGGAGGGATGGTGGATGGAATATATATATAAAATAATTGTCACACAACCGGGGTGACATGCCTTGCCTGCTCACCCAATTTTAGTGCACCTTAGTTATTCATAATGACCATCTAGTCTCGATACACCCATAAATATATATGTATATATATGTATTGTTTTTTTTTTTTTTTTTTTTTGCAATAGACAATAAAAATAGCGCAGTTCTCCATAAAGGAGGGATGGTGGATGGAATATATATATACATATATATAAAATAATTGTCACACAACCTGGGTGACATGCCTTGCCTGCTCACCCAATTTTAGTGCAACTTAGTTATCCATAATGACCAACTAGTCTCGATACACCCATATATATATATATGTACATATATATAGTTTTTTTATTAGCAATAGAAAAGAAAAATAACACAGTTCTCCGTAAAGGAGGGATGGTGGATGGAATATATATATATATATATATATATATATATATATATATATATATATACATTTATATAAAATAATTGTCACACAACCTGGGTGACATGCCTTGCCTGCTCACCCAATTTTAGTGCACTTTAGTTATCCATACTGACCATCTAGTCTCGACACACCCATATATATATATATATATATATATATATGTATATATATAGATATTTTTTCTTTTTCTTGTGTTTTTTTTTCGCAATGGATATTAAAAATAAAGCAGTCCTCCGTAAAGGAGGGATGGTGGATGGAATATATATATAAAATAATTGTCACACAACCGGGGTGACATGCCTTGCCTGCTCACCCAATTTTAGTGCACCTTAGTTATTCATAATGACCATCTAGTCTCGATACACCCATAAATATATATGTATATATATATAGTTTTTTTATTAGCAATAAAAAAGAAAAATAACGCAGTTCTCCGTAAAGGAGGGATGGTGGATGGAATATATATATATATATATATATATATATATATATATACATTTATATAAAATAATTGTCACACAACCTGGGTGACATGCCTTGCCTGCTCACCCAATTTTAGTGCACTTTAGTTATCCAGAATGACCATCTAGTCTCGATACACCCATATATATATATATATATATATATATATATATATATATTTATATATATATATATATATGTACATATATATAGTTTTTTTATTAGCAATAGAAAAGAAAAATAACGCAGTTCTCCGTAAAGGAGGGATGGTGGATGGAATATATATATATATATATACATTTATATAAAATAATTGTCACACAACCTGGGTGACATGCCTTGCCTGCTCACCCAGTTTTAGTGCACCTTAGTTATCCATAATGACCATCTAGTCTCGATACACCCATAAATATATATGTATATATATATATATATATATATATAGTTTTTTTATTTTTTTCGTAATGGACAATAAAAATAACGCAGTTCTCCGTAAAGGAGGGATGGTGGATGGAATATATATATACATATATACATTTATATAAAATAATTGTCACACAACCTGGGTGACATGCCTTGCCTGCTCACCCAGTTTTAGTGCACCTTAGTTATCCATACTGACCATCTAGTCTCGATACACCCATAAATATATATACTGAACAAAAATATAAACGCAACACTCTTGT
The DNA here is from genome assembly GCF_023856365.1 of Brienomyrus brachyistius. Lineage (NCBI taxonomy): Eukaryota > Metazoa > Chordata > Actinopteri > Osteoglossiformes > Mormyridae > Brienomyrus > Brienomyrus brachyistius. Next base: position 20,235 of record NW_026042902.1, on the reverse strand, counting down.
TTCTGCTCCCATTTTTCATGAGATGGACTTAAAGACCTACAATTCATTCCAGATACACAATATTACCATTTCTCTCAAACATTTCTCACAAATCAGTCTAAATGTGTGATAGTGAGCACTTCTGCTTTGCTGAGATAATCCATCCCACCTCACAGGTGTGCCACATCAAGATGCTGATCTGACATCATGGGTAGTGCACAGGTGTACCTTATACTGCCCACAATAAAAGGCCACCCTGGAATGTGCAGTTTTTTGCTTTATTGGGGGTCTGGGGACTCAGAACCGGTCAGTATCTGGTGTGACCACCATTTGCCTCATACAATGCAACACATCTTCTTCGCATAGAGTTTATCAGATTGTCAATTGTGGCCTGTGGAATGTTGGTCCACTCCTCTTCAATGGCTGTGCGAAGTTGTTGGATATTAGTGGGAACTGGTACACGCTGTCGTATACGCCGGTCAAGCACATCCCAAACATGCTCAACGGGTGACATGTCCGGTGAGTATGCTGGCCATGCAAGAACTGGGACATTTTCAGCTTCCAAGAACTGTGTACAGATCCTTGCAACATGGGGCCGTGCATCATCTGTCTGAGTGGCTGGTCTCAGACGATCTTGGAGGTGAACCTGCTGGATGTGGAGGTCCTGGGCTGGTGTGGTTACACGTGGTCTGCGGTTGTGAGGCCGGTTGGATGTACTGCCATATTCTCTGAAACGCCTTTGGAGACGGCTTATGGTTGAGAAATGAACATTCAATGCACGAGCAACAGATCTGGTTGACATTCCTGCTGTCAGCATGCCAATTGCACGCTCCCTCAATGCTTGTGGCATCTGTGGCATTTTGCTGTGAGACAAAACTGCACATTCCAGGGTGGCCTTTTATTGTGGGCAGTATAAGGTACACCTGTGCACTACCCATGATGTCAGATCAGCATCTTGATGTGGCACACCTGTGAGGTGGGATGGATTATCTCAGCAAAGCAGAAGTGCTCACTATCACACATTTAGACTGATTTGTGAGAAATGTTTGAGAGAAATGGTAATATTGTGTATCTGGAATGAATTGTAGATCTTTAAGTCCATCTCATGAAAAATGGGAGCAAAAACAAAAGTGTTGCGTTTATATTTTTGTTCAGTGTATGTATATGTATACATATAGTTTTTTTTGTGTTTGTGAAAACGGGTCTTTAATCGGGGAAACGGAGCGGGTAGAGCAGGACGGAACGCAGGCATTGACAAACTACAATGACGGACAGGGCAAACAGGTAAGACCAGGACTTAAAATAGGTCATGACTAATCAAAGTAATCGGGCAAAGCAGGAGACGATCAGGGAAGCACACGTGGGTAATCAGGGGGCGTGGCACACACGAGGAGCGGACAAGCCGGGCATATATGTATATCTATATAAAACCTCATTAATGAGGGACAGGGAACAGAACGGACAGACAGAACTGGCACAGGGGAAGGAGCCAGGACAAGACTTGACATAAGACAGGAAAGGCAGAGAAACAGATCAGAAAGGGGGACACGGAGGGAACAGGCAGGACAAAAGGACCGGGAGTGAACGAAGGGAACATCGGGGAAAGAGGAGCAGAAGCCAGAGGGACGAGGGACAAAGAGAGGAGGGACAGAGACAGGAGGAACAAAGCGAGGGGGAGCAGAGGCAGGAGGGACAAAGACGGGAGGCCAGGGAGAGAAGGAGGGGGAACCAAGAGGAGCCCGAGGGAGACCCAGCGGGCGACGGGAGGCAGCCGGAAGGGCTGCAGGCGGCCGGGAGGCCGGAGCCGGAGGGGCCGAGGAGACGGGGTGAGGGACAGACGCAGGGACGAAGGAGGGAGTCGGAGGGGAGACCAGGGAAGGGGACGAAGGAGCTGGAAGGGACCCTGGCGAGGGCAAGGAGAGAGGGGGAGCCGCAGCAGACGGCGACGTCCTCCGACACGCCAGAGCGGGAGGACCAGCAGGCGAATGAGGAGCCGCCGTCGGGGGGCCCGCAGGCAACCGATAAGACGCCGGAGGAGGGACCGAGGCAGGGCGACGAGGCCGCGGAGGGGGACCCGCAGACGACAGCCGACCCGGAGGGCCAGGACCCGCAGGTGCCGACCAAGCCCTAGCGCCGGCGAGGGAGGGCGAGCCAGGGGGCTGGGCGGGTGGGACCCCAGCCGTGCGTCTGTGTCCTCTCCCCTTATGGGACACAGACATAAGGACCTGCGGCCGGGGTCGGGCTCGTCGGGGTGAGGGTACCAGAGTCACAGGGGGAGAAGGGACTGGAGTGGGGCCAGGGACTGGAGCTGCAGGCTGCAGAGGGGGCGCCTGCCCGGGAGCTGCAGGCAGGGAAAGCGCCTCGGACGTGGGCGCGGTAGCTGCAGGCAGCGGAGACGGCTGCTCGGGCTCTGGGGCCGCAGGGGGCACTTATTTTATTATATAAAATAAGTGTCACACAACCGGGGTGACATGCCTTGCCTGCTTGTGGGATGAGGAAGACTCAGGGACTGGAAATGGGATTAAAACTGAAGATGTGCTCATTCCTTTGTGTATTTACAAATTTTCCTTCCGTCAGACATGAGGAGTTTGCTGCTATATTTGGCACTAATAGAGATTCTGATGCTGCTATTTTTATTGTCTATTAGTTTGTTATTATTTACAAGTTCTGTTGTGTTTTTGCATTTTTCTCTTCTGGTTAATTAACTGCTGTCTGTTTGCTGTGAAGTATGAGTGTGGTGAGTAAGACTCAGGGACTGGAAGTGGGATTACAACTAAAGATAACATGCTTATTCCTTTTTGTATTGTTTACAAATTTCCTTCCGTCAAACATGAGGAGTTTGCTGCTATATTGTGCACTAACAGAGATTCTGATGCTGCTATTTTTATTGTTTATAAATGTGTTATTGTTTCCAAGTTGAGTATTCAATAAATGCTAAATTGAGAAATTTTGTGTATCGTTTGTTATTATTAGTGTGATATTTTACCATGCAAATAGAGGGGAAAACGTCCAATTATCGGCCAAAAAAAATCAGCAGCATATATCGGCCATCGCCTGACCCTTGACTTGAAAAACCCATATCGGTCGACCTCTAGTAACAGTACATTCTGTCCAATTCATCCATCGAGTTAAGTCACACACCCACTTGAGGGGGCACTCCGGCAGACGTGAGGATGGGGATGTTCTTTCCGCTATAACATCCACTGCAGAAGTACATCTCGCTCCTGTTCACAGGGCTTACTTCAATGATGAAGCAGGGCTGGTTGTCTGGACAAGAAGTTGTCCTGCTGCTGGGTCTCGGTGCCGTTTTTCCACCTAAGCTTGAAGGTGGAAATGTGTTCCAACTTGGTCCCTGGGACTGCAGCATAGCCAAACATCGCGAGCAGCGTCGGCCACACCCACCACCAGAACCATCACACCGTCCTATACACATAAAGAAGAACTAAAACATAGAGTGTTGTGACAATCTATGCGTTAATGTTTGGCAGCATAGGTGATTCATTAAAATTATACCGAAGAATGGAAAATGTGATATTTAGAATATTTTTTGCCATTTAGTAGCTAATTTAAGCACTTACCCAATGCCTCAATTTGTTTTAGGTCAGTAATGTCTGAGCCAAAAGAATGAATGTATGAATTTAATACAATTCACCCACTCCCACCCACACACAAATCTGAAATTCAATTTAAGACACTTCTTAAACATTAGTGCATTAACAAAAAAGGAAAATCTTAAGAGATTCAGTAGGATTTTCTATGTTAGACTTAAGCTAATAGTTCAATAGTTTTTACATATTTCAATATACCAATTTGACTTTAATGTTGAAACAGATGCTAAAACATGGAATAATTTCATAACTAGAGAAACATGTTATTCACAAACACTAGCAAAGGTAGCTTATAGTTAAGCTTACTTAAGTCAGCAAGTCAGGCTACAGTGTGTAAGAATAGTCGTAAACGATAATTTGTCTCAGTCTTACATGACAGAATAAGTAAACAGAAAATATAAAATGGCTGAAACAGCGTCATTAACGCCAGCTACAGTAGAGGCGCAGAAAAGGTGTCATGACTGAAGTATTCCCAAACTCTGGAAGACCGTATGCGAGCCTTTTTTGCCGCGTGTTTCTCCAGAGGCTCCGGAGCTCCGCTGGTTGACACAGCCATGTTGGTTCATGTGCAGGGGGACGAGCGGCAAATTTCTTTTTTGCAGGGTGGTAGGTGATGTCTCATTAATATTTATGAGAGAAGTGCTACATGATTGGCCAGTGCATGCCTTACAAAATGGTGCGGCACTGCATCCAAGCCTGCGGCACTCAGAGTCACAAATACAGTGGAAACCATTTGTAGTAATTACGTCTGTCTGGCTGATTTCCAACTAATTGATATTTGTATATTTATTACATGAATATAAGGTAATATAAGGTAATAGAAGAGGTATTTAATGGTTTTCCATCTGAGGAATTTGCAAAAAACTGCAGTGCATGATGGGTCGGACCTAAAGGCTGCCTTAACGTCCTCATCTGTATGACGACATACATCAAGACTAGGAAGGTGCATAATGTTCATGTCTGGTTGCGTTTGTTGGTCCAGAAAGTAATTCAATTTCGCCATGTAGGTTACGTTCTTAAAAACTGCTTGGATATAGCCCGATTATATGCTGTGGGCCTTTTAATTTCTTTGTTTACCAGGTAGGCTACCTTCTTTAAACTGCGTTTTGTTAGACTACATATTTAGGGAGGTCTTTATAAATTTATAGTAGTCTTCATAAATATGTACATAGTTTAGCCTAACCCAGCCACTTAAGGGAGAAAGCCAGCTCAACTAGGTGTCGGTCCCAAGCCCGGATTAATGGGGAGGGTTGGCGTCAAGAAATAAAGAGACTGTATCTTCACTGCATGACTGATGTCAAAATGTGTGAAATATGTGGTTGTATTAATAAATGCATTAAAGTAGGTTAATGATTCTGTGCTGTCTAAATTGTATAGAAAATTTCTACGTATAGCCAAACAAATCTCCTCCTGTTTGAAAAGGCATAGAAAAAGCAATTTAGCCACTAAAACTTTACAGTTTTTGTGAGGGACAGTCGAATTCTCTCGTTTCTCTCGTCAAGTTTTTTTGTGATCCTGCACCTACACTTTGCCGGCCCCAGGAGGATGGGCTCCCCCTTTGAGTTTGGTCCCTCCCAAGGTTTCTTCCTTCTTGGGAGTTTTTCCATGCTATCGGCGCCTATGGCTTACTCACTGGGGGCTTTGGGTGGGCATGATATAAAGCAAAGCATTTTCCCTCCCAGTTTCCTCCTCTGGTCCACATTGCAGGACCATCAGCCATCAGAAACAGCCAGACGGTCTCCTTCAGCTTCTTTAGTGTCCTTGGAAGCCAAGGCAGTTTTAGGTCTGAGAAGAGGTTTATCAGAAGGACACATATTACGTCGTTTGTCCTGAAATGTAACATGGGGAGGAAAAGTTAAGCGGTTTAGTCAGATTGGAGTCGTTTATTCAGCAGTGGCAGCGCCAGTGACTTAATGCTACAGGTGCTATAGGGGAGTGAGATTATTTAGACCGGGTGCTTTAGCTTTTCAGCTTATGTAGATGGTGTATAGAAGCACACAGCACGATAAGCTACAGCATGGATAAAATAGGATAAAATATAAAATTCTAACGTCTAGCTCACAGAGCCTCTATGTGTACTTTGAAGAAAAAATACACTACAAGTATGCTGTAAAAACCGCAAAAATGTCTTACACAATATACAGATTTTACAGATAGTTAAAGAAAAAATGAAACCAATATTTTGGGGGTGCTGTGGGGGTACTATGGTCATTGGAGGAGGAGCTAGAGCCCCCCCCCCCAAGCTTTTCCTTGGTGCTGCCACTGTTGTTCAGATTAAAAGTAACATTGTCATTAATAAACAGTACTCTGATCAAATTTTTGCATGTACAAACACAATCAAAGTTTAACCACATGTTTAGACACAATTCACACACCTGTTACATTTCCATAATGCTAAGACTCTCTACACTTACTTCATCCACTTTCTTGTTTGGTACACAGTCATTTGATGGATGTGTAAGATCATTACCAGACCGTCTGCTGCAAACTCTACAGTTAATGAATGGCTGCAAAAACACACAGACACACAAAAACAGTATTTAAAGAGTGGTGGGCAATAAATACAGTGAGAGAAGGTGTAGTAAAGATATATCTAATGATTTAAGGCAGAGCTGCTGGAGTGCAGGGTTTAATGACACAGAACAATTTTAGAGGAAAGAGCTTCCAAAGCAGGGTCACCATAAGGCTATATTATACAAAGCAAGTTCATCTAAAAGTATGAACAACAAATCCCGTTTAACTGAACACTGCTCTGTATTAAAATACTGTCCTCCGATCAAGCTAAGTGGTCCTGTAGTTCACTATTTAAAGAGGTAAATTTAAAGGGTAATTCACACTGCACATCTACCCTGCTCTGACCAGGTTTAATTACTGGCTTTCTAATTAAAACAAGAGTTAAGTCCTGCCCTTTCACCACAAAACACCACACTGCCATTTAAGGCTGATTTCAACAATGAGTTTTAGTTAACCTGGCTCGATTGAGTTAACTCTGGGTATGTAAAACCCGCTTTGTAGTACAGCCCACAGGTCTTTAAATAAGGCCAGCTAGGGTTCATAGCTCGAAGCATAATCTACAGGTCACCCCTCAGATGATTAGCATTTGCTTCTGCCTGGTAATCCAGCCTTTAAGCCTGTAAACCTACTAAAATTTGAGAATAAGGTGAAGGAACTGGCTCTTTGAGGCCACCTATGTATTTGTTACTTTATTGTTGGCTAACTTTCCCCCGCAGGGCATCAAAAAAGTTAACATGAACCTAAATTAATTTGCTAACTGATATGTCCAATGCTCACAGTCACAGTGACTCTTTACTTACCCTCTTGTCCATGAAAATACAGTCAGCCCGATGGTCTGTTGCAGTTGACTTTGGACATTTTGTTGCTCTCAAGAGAATCTCAATGTCAATGTATTCACTGCTGATCTAAATCACATAAACACGTTATATACAAAATTGCCTACAACTGTTTTAAAGGCAATATAACAAACAATAATCACCCAAAAAATGGCAAACTGTCACAGACTTGACTGCAGCAGATTCAGAGAGAAACTGTGAGAAGGTAAAATTGACCAGGGCTGAGATATACAACCATCACTTTCATTGTGAAGAGACATTAAGCATCATATGCATTGAAATTAAAACATCAAAATCAATGTGATACTCATTAGTTCAGCTTGCAGATGATGAAAGTTTCACACTTTTGTAAACACTTTCTCAGCAGTTACCTTCGGACGGCCCTGGATGTTATAGAAATTCATGTGCTGACGGGTTCCTTGATGAGCATTTTCGACTGCGAGTTTAATGGCCGTCTTGTGAGTGCAGGGAGACTGTGGTAATCTTGCTGGGCCTCTGTGGAGATAAGCAGAGCTCCATAAGCCAAAACCAGAAGCAGCAGGCGGGTCATCTTCCTCTCAGCTTTGAAGGGAGAAGCAGGACTGAGGACACTGATCTGTGGTCCCCTTATCCAGCACGTCCAGGGGCGTGTCCTTCACTCGAAACAAACAGACCTTTGAACAACATTGGAAAACTCTTCAGGATGAATTGAGGCAGGTGGTCAAGTGGGTTTATTGTTATTTCAGCAATATACACAGTACACAGTGAAAGGAAACATTGTTCCTCCTGGACCACGGTGCAACACAAAGAAGAAAAACAGAAACAACACAAGATGACACAAGTGCGGGCAAGATAGAACTATACAGAGTGAAAGGAGCACAAACAGAGGGAGAAAGTGCAAGATAAACACAAGAGCAACAATACAATACTACAGGACAAGACAGCGCAGTCAAGAACACAGAGTGCAGCCAGAGCTAACCTGAATAGGGGCATCAAGGTTGCCAGGCAGGCAGAGAAACAGAAAATAGAGGTCTACTTCACATACAACAACCCACAGTGGGTGTGGCAGGGAATACAACACATTACAAACTTCAAAGGCAACAACACCGTCACTGTTAACAGCAACGCCCTTTTAGCAAAGGAGCTAAACAGCTTCTTTGCTCGTCTGGAGGAACACAGAGCAGACATAGCCACACTGCCCCCTCCCCCAATCTCCAGCACTCACAGACTCCCTCTGCAGGAACACCACGCGAGAAGGCACATTGCATCTCTAGGTGTGTGGAGTTTAAGACAAGGCAAGTGATGCTACGATAATATAATTCCTTGGTAAGACCCCACCTAGAATATTGTGTGCGGGTTTGGTTACCATACCTTAAGAAGGACATTGCTGCCTTGGAAAAGGTGCAACGTAGGGCAACGAGAATGATTCCTGGTCTTAGAGGAATGTCTAATGAGGAGAGGTTAGCTGAGCTGAATCTGTTTAGCCTCGAGCAAAGGAGACTAAGGGGGGACATAATCCAGGTGTTTAAGATTCTAACAGGTCTGGATGCTGTTCAGCCAAATGGCTATTTCAATGTTAGTTTAAATACCAGAACTCGTGGCCATAAGTGGAAATTAGCTGGAGAACATTTTAAAACGAATTTGATGAAGCATTTCTGTACACAGCGTGTAGTTAGAGTATGGAATAGTCTTCCTGTTATTGTAACACAAGCTAAAACCCTGGGTTCTTTTAAATCAGAGCTAGATAAGATTTTTGAGCTATTAGCTAAGTTCTCCTCAAAGGAGCTTGATGGGCCGAATGGCCTCCTCTCATTTGTAAATCTCTTTGGTTCTTATGAGTCAGCTTACAGAGATGAGGTCCAGAAACTGATAGGTTGGAGTTCAGCAAACAATTTGGCACTAAACAGCACAAAGACAAAGGAATCACTGACTTCAGGAAGGATGGAGGCGACACTGGCCTGCCTAGATGGATGGATGGATGTTTTTATTGACATTGTAAGTACAATGAGATTTAGTTTGGAACGCGCCAGCAGCTACACAGTATATTTACAATTATATAGATTGTGAGGCATAAAATAAGGTGTGAGTAATATAACATAACGACATAATATAAGTAATCATTAATTAATCATTACAGATGGTATGAGGTGTGAACCGCTAGGCTGCTATGGCATGTTTGGTATCAAACCGATGGAAAATCACTCCAGTTTCCAAATCTGGTCAGTGGTTACCACGAAAGTGAATATATCAAAAGTTACACCAGCCTAACGAAAATCATCAATACAAGGGAAATCACTCTGGTCATAAATCTCAAAAGGACTGATACAGACCCCCTTCCGAAAGCCCGCCAAATGGATGGTCAGCCATTGGTCCAGGAGTCGAATTCCTGGTCACTCCTATTCACGAACTTTACACTATAAAACCTGGCACCTCAGAACAAAGCCAGGAGAGGAGAAACAGAAGGGAGGAGAAAACAAAAGACCATCAGCACGAAGAGAGGCAGAGAACATCAGCCCAAGAGAAGAGAAGCCCACAAGAAGCCCTCCTGAAGCCTATCAGTGAAGACCCAGCTGGACAGAGAACTGCAACCAAGCCCAAGCTTCACCAGGAGAGGGAATCAGAGGGGCTCCACTCCAACAACCGCTGCAAACACCGCGCCTCCCTGAGTGCCATCACCCATCAGCTCATCAGCCTCCGCAACCAACTGCCAAGACCCCCCCCCCCCCACTCTGCAACCAAGTAAACAAACTTCCTTTCATTTATAACAACCTAAACTCCTATTCACCTGCTATATTACTTTAGGACAGTATTTCCACAAATTGCTTGCTTTGCAGAACAGTATTTTCCCTTTTAAGGTTACTCATTTTAAATCTGGTCATTGCATTTTCATGATTACATTGTTTGTGTCCACTCCGTTATTTCGTGTTTATTGTTTGTTAGGTGTAATGTCTGTCTTATGTTAGTTATAGGAATAAATGCATGTCTTTTACACAACTTCAGCCTCCGTTCATTGAGTGCTCACAAGAATCCCTGCCTGTGCGATCTACGCTCTGAAACCTCAAATTCGCCTGAAATATCGCGAGACTCTCTCTCATTGGCCGTGAGGGGAGCTTCGCTACCGATCGTTTACATTACCTGGTGACGCAGCTCGTTGGACAAGCCTTCTATTCTAACCCAGGTTATTACGTGATACTGGTTATTAATGAGTTCCATTTAAGTCACACATTAACAGACTCACGGTGTTTCGCAATTGAGTTTGAGCCGACCATTCAGCATAAAAATTGGTTAATAATCACAAGGCACAAGGTTTAAACTTATTCTGAGCACACAATTTAAACTTTTTATGACCGAACGTGCAGTGAAGAAGCGCTACTGTCAACTGGTTGCAAAAGTCGCACTCATGGCAATCTGAAGGCATTTAAGCGGGATCATATGGGCTTATTATAGTTATTTTTATTTCTATTATTAGTAGTTATATTATTTTGTTTTATTTTCGGTGATTTCATTGTAGTTCTTTCGTATTAAACTGCAGTAAACTTTAACCCTATGTCTGACGAGATTCTCAGATGTAGCGCTTTGTTTCCAGGTTCAATTCGGACGAGTGTCTCCGTTTCTATATATCCTGGGAGAGATCTCTCTATTAGCGAACGGGAATACTTGTTATGAGGTTCTAACCTAAATTATGTTGCGCTTGGACATAAGACCGATAGCTTAGTTACCTATCAGGATCATACTCGTATGTGTGTGCCTGCTTTAGACAAAGCAAGTTTAACACAACTTTGCGCTGTGAGCCAAGTGTGTGTCATTTAGAAATTGGGAGTCTCCTGTGCTTGAGACCCGCCGTGGTTAAGCACCATTTGCGACGAGATATAGTGCACTCACAATTTAAATCTGTCGCCGTAACGCGTGCGCCGTCTCGCTTCAGTAATTGTTTTAAGGGGTGATGACGAAGATGACGAATTTACTTTCCTGAAGAGGAGCAGGATGGGTCACGCGTTCTGTAAGATTTGTCTCCCACGGGGAAGGAACGATGTCAGTCGGCATGAAAAATCCAAGTCATTAGTGAATGACAGAGCCGCATGAGTGAACATGAAAAATTAATAGAAAATAAATGACAAATGGTTATTTTATATTTTATATATTTTATATATTTATATTTATATTATATTTTATATAATTTATATTATTTTATATTTCCTGTCTTAAAATGTAAGGGATACTGGAGCCTGGTTGCGGTGGTGGGATGGCTCACGGCGGGTGCCGGAAAATTTCCTTTATTTTCAAATCCAAACCTTGACAGGTATGCTGCTGTTCCAAATCATGGGTGCATGTTACAAGTGTCCCCAAGATCAGGGTGCAGTTTACTCTGCAACTCCAATGGAGGGGGACGGGGTTGTCCGTCAAGTTCACCGAACAGAGTTGCGTCCAGTACCACAGGGGGTTGTTATGTCAGGGGAAGATGTTCTGGTAATGTCTCCTGAGTCTGGGTTGCCCACAGGGGCAACAGAAATGGAATCGGATGAGGACTCTGTGATTTTACGGGGACAGGGCTGGTGGGAGGGGTCGCAATAGAGCATCCACAAGTAGGCCTCGTATAATGGAGGAGGTTATGTCCCCCCCGAGGTGTAGAGACCAGTTAAACGTTCGGTGAGGTCCACCACTGGTCATCATACCAACCCTTATAAGTTACCACGGTCAGTGAATGATCGTTCGGTTGGGGAGGAAGACCAGTGGTTTGGGGATAGAATTCTTAGCTGTGATCGTTGGGTCATCAATTTCATTTTGGGGGATGGATTGTAGCCAGGCAATTATAGGCAGGTATAGGAACTGCAGTTCGGACTGGAGGCATAGCCGGGGCGAGATGGCTGTGCATGTTCCGATGGTAGGGCATATTGGCAAAGGAGCAGGCACGGGAAAGACAGGCAGGGTCCTGATAGATTTGGTGGAGCATCGGCGGGCATATTGAATTTGCAGTGTAGCAGCCTTTCTGTTTGCTTGTTTCAGGGGTGAACAATCTTATCCGCAAAGGGCCGGTGTGTATGCAGGTTTTCGCTGCAACTCCCTAATTAGATTTCTAATTAGAGGACTGATTAGCTGAAGAGTCCTCATACCTGGTTTTGAAGAGCTGACCTAAAGGTTACCCCAAAAACCTGTTTTTTTTTTGTTTGAATGGGGCAGTGAGTCATGGGGTAAACTACTGTTCTTTAGGGGTTTTCAAGGTGGAATTACGGGTCGATAATTTTAAGGATCAGGTTGTAAACCTCCCTGGTGTTGCTTTAATATGTTTTATCTGAGGTTGTATCGTGTATTATCAAGCCAGCCGGCTTAGTGGCCTCGGGAGCGGGGTTTAGTGGGAGCAGCTGGCTAGTTTTATTTTCTTTTTTGTTTGTGTCTTTTTCTTTGTTGTATGTATATTTTGGGTTCATTATTAGGCAGGCTGGGCCTTTTGGCACCTGTAGTCTGGGTGCTGGATTGCCCATAGGGGTCTTTTTTATTGCTGTGATTTGCTGTGTCATTCACTAGTGTGATTTGTGCTGGATGTGTTTTTAAGGTTGTGCTGTGGCGTGTACCTGAGCAAACTTTGGGCAACCTGTTCTCTTGTTGGCTTTATTGACAAAGGGTGGATTAGTCTAATTACGGCCTGCTACAAATAGCTGCATATAACGTATAAAAAAAATCACCTTATGGGTGCTCCGTAGGGTAGCAAGATCTTGAGTTTTTTTTACAGTACTCGGGTACGTTTTAAAATTTTCGACCAATCAGCAAACATTATTCTGACAGCATAGCTGGGAAACCAATGAAAAGTGAGTGCAACGTTCTAGAACTTGACTTCGGGTTGACGCTCCCTATAAAAGAGCTGGGTACTGCTTCAAGGCGTTCAGTTGGCGCTACCTCCTGATAGAGTAGCACTGTACGGCTCTTGTTCCGTAAAACAACATCAAAAGGATGAAAAAAAAAACAATATTTAAAGAAGACGAAAAAAATCAATTTTTAAAGAAGACGAAAAAAACATCGTCTAAAAAAATAAGCCAAAAAAATAATATCCGAAGAAGGAAAAACATGCAAAGTAAAAAAAAACAAACAAAAATAAAAAACAATATCCAAAGAAGAAGGAAAAAAACATCCAAAGGGAGAAAAGAAGAACTGAAGGGCCAACGAGGTAGGAGGAAATACAAATTTCGTTTCAGCACCGTTGGAGTGCCAAGCCGTGAAAAGCATTTGGCCAGAAGACAAGGTAAGTGTTGTATCTGTTATTTTAAAACAGCGCTTTTCAAAATGCTGCTTTATAATCGTTTGAGATCGTTAGCCAGTGTGACAGCTGAAGGCTTTTTGAGTTTACCAACATAAAGTTTTATTTCTGTATTAGGACATTGTCAGGAACAATGATGTGTTCATCGCTATGATGTGGTCAAAAAGCGATGCATTGAATCTTAGAAACATTTGTGATTTTTCAAACGATGCTTTTCCTTTTATTTAATCAGTAAAATTTCCATCGGTTTTATATAGTGCCCCTTGAAATATGTCTTTAGCTCATTTTCCGGGCATTTTACTAGAATGCATCCTGAGAAATACACAAGCTCTGCTGCATTTCCGTGCCTCGATGTTTAGTGCCGAGTATAATTGTTGCAGTTGCCTTTTATATATTCCATGAGACCTGTTGGTACCAAGAGAAGTGTGAGACTGTCAGGGTGAATTTATCATACAATCGCACGCATAAATACCTGAGGGTTGCCAGTCCTTTTGCGTTGTTACAGGAGGACTAGAGCTGACGAGTGTGTTTCTACACACTATCAAGGGCATTGTAGTACAGTTTTCTCAGGTGGGAGAATGCTGCCGATCTCCTATTTGACAATACAGCCCTTGATATATTAGAATATTACAGAACTAGAAGCCTTTTGCAAGGAAGAATGTGAGAAAATCCCAAGTACAAGAACTGAAAGCCTTTCAGCTGGCTATAAGAAGCGCTTGTAAGCTGTGATATCTGGCAGAGGAGGTGTTACTAAGTACTGATTACGTAGGGTGCCCAAACTTTTGCAGAGTGCCATAATAATGTTTTTATTTTGTAATTTTGTTCAATTTATGGCATAAAAAGTAACTATTCATCAATGTTTGCTGAAAATATTGTGTATTTTTCCCCCAGTTCCTAAAGAGACTGTATTAACTGATATTGTTGCTTTTGTAATTGAAAAGATGTTATTTGTCAAGGGGTGCCAAACCTTTGCATAAGACTGTACACAGTGTGTGTATGTGTTTATGTGAGTGTGTGTCTGTGTGTGTGTGTGTATATATATATATGTGTGTGTGTGTATATATTTCTGTATATGCATGTGTATATATATATTTATATATAGTTCACACACATTCAAACTTATTTGAATACACATTCAAAATTATTTTTATTATTATTATTTTCGTTTTTTTTTTTTTTTGTGTTTTAAAATTTTTTATTTTTGCAATGGAAATAAAAATAAAGCAGTCCTCCGTAGAGGAGGGGTGGTGGAGGGAATATATATATATATATACATATATATAAAATAATTGTCACACAACTGGGGTGACATGCCTTTCCTGCTCACCCAATTTTAGTGCACTTTAGTTATGCATAATGACCTTCTAGTCTCGATACACCCATATATATATATGTATATATATATATAGTTTTTTTTGTTTTTTTTTTTGCAATAGACAATAAAAATAACGCAGTTCTCCATAAAGGAGGGATGGTGGATGGAATATATATATACATATATATAAAATAATTGTCACACAACCTGGGTGACATGCCTTGCCTGCTCACCCAGTTTTAGTGCACCTTAGTTATTCATAATGACCATCTAGTCTCGATACACCCATAAATATATATGTATATATATATAGTTTTTTTTTTTTTTTTTTTTGCAATAGACAATAAAAATAACGCAGTTCTCCATAAAGGAGGGATGGTGGATGGAATATATATATACATATATATAAAATAATTGTCACACAACTTGGGTGACATGCCTTGCCTGCTCACCCAATTTTAGTGCAACTTAGTTATCCATAATGACCAACTAGTCTCGATACACCCATATATATATATATATGTACATATATATATAGTTTTTTTATTAGCAATAGAAAAGAAAAATAACGCAGTTCTCCGTAAAGGAGGGATGGTGGATGGAATATATATATATATATACATTTATATAAAATAATTGTCACACAACCTGGGTGACATGCCTTGCCTGCTCACCCAATTTTAGTGCACCTTAGTTATCCATACTGACCATCTAGTCTCGACACACCCATATATATATATATATATATATATATATATATATATGTATATATATAGATATTTTTTCTTTTTCTTGTGTTTTTTTTTCGCAATGGATATTAAAAATAAAGCAGTCCTCCGTAAAGGAGGGGTGGTGGAGGGAATATATATATACATATATATATAAAATAATTGTCACACAACCTGGGTGACATGCCTTGCCTGCTCACCCAATTTTAGTGCAACTTAGTTATCCATAATGACCAACTAGTCTCGATACACCCATATATATATATATATATGTACATATATATAGTTTTTTTATTAGCAATAGAAAAGAAAAATAACGCAGTTCTCCGTAAAGGAGGGATGGTGGATGGAATATATATATATATATATATATATATATATATATATATATATATATATACATTTATATAAAATAATTGTCACACAACCTGGGTGACATGCCTTGCCTGCTCACCCCAATTTTAGTGCACTTTAGTTATCCATACTGACCATCTAGTCTCGACACACCCATATATATATATATATATATATATATATATATATATGTATATATATATAGATATTTTTTCTTTTTCTTGTGTTTTTTTTTCGCAATGGATATTAAAAATAAAGCAGTCCTCCGTAAAGGAGGGGTGGTGGAGGGAATATATATATACATATATATATAAAATAATTGTCACACAACCTGGGTGACATGCCTTGCCTGCTCACCCAATTTTAGTGCAACTTAGTTATCCATAATGACCAACTAGTCTCGATACACCCATATATATATATATATATGTACATATATATAGTTTTTTTATTAGCAATAGAAAAGAAAAATAACGCAGTTCTCCGTAAAGGAGGGATGGTGGATGGAATATATATATATATATATATATATATATATATATATATATATATATATATATATATATATACATTTATATAAAATAATTGTCACACAACCTGGGTGACATGCCTTGCCTGCTCACCCAATTTTAGTGCACTTTAGTTATCCATACTGACCATCTAGTCTCGACACACCCATATATATATATATATATATATATATATATATGTATATATATATAGATATTTTTTCTTTTTCTTGTGTTTTTTTTTCGCAATGGATATTAAAAATAAAGCAGTCCTCCGTAAAGGAGGGATGGTGGATGGAATATATATATAAAATAATTGTCACACAACCGGGGTGACATGCCTTGCCTGCTCACCCAATTTTAGTGCACCTTAGTTATTCATAATGACCATCTAGTCTCGATACACCCATAAATATATATGTATATATATATAGTTTTTTTATTAGCAATAGAAAAGAAAAATAACGCAGTTCTCCGTAAAGGAGGGATGGTGGATGGAATATATATATATATATATACATTTATATAAAATAATTGTCACACAACCTGGGTGACATGCCTTGCCTGCTCACCCAATTTTAGTGCACTTTAGTTATCCATAATGACCATCTAGTCTCGATACACCCATGAATATATATGTATATATATATATATATATATATATATATATATATAGTTTTTCTGTTTTTTTTTTGCAATAGACAATAAAAATAACGCAGTTCTCCGTAAAGGAGGGATGGTGGATGGAATATGTATATGCATATATATAAAATAATTGTCACACAACCTGGGTGACATGCCTTGCCTGCTCACCCAATTTTAGTGCACCTCAGTTATCCATACTGACCATCTAGTCTCGACACACCCATATATATATATATATATATATATATATGTATATATATAGATATTTTTTCTTTTTCTTGTGTTTTTTTTTCGCAATGGATATTAAAAATAAAGCAGTCCTCCGTAAAGGAGGGGTGGTGGAGGGAATATATATATACATTTATATAAAATAATTGTCACACAACTGGGGAGACATGCCTTGCCTGCTCACCCAATTTTAGTGCACCTTAGTTATCCATAATGACCAACTAGTCTCGATACACCCATAAATATATATGTATATATATAGTTTTTTTTTTTTCGCAATGGACAATAAAAATAACGCAGTTCTCCGTAAAGGAGGGATGGTGGATGGAATATATATATAAAATAATTGTCACACAACCGGGGTGACATGCCTTGCCTGCTCACCCAATTTTAGTGCACCTTAGTTATTCATAATGACCAGCTAGTCTCGATACACCCATAAATATATATGTATATATATGTATTGTTTTTTTTTTTTTTTTTTTTTGCAATAGACAATAAAAATAGCGCAGTTCTCCATAAAGGAGGGATGGTGGATGGAATATATATATACATATATATAAAATAATTGTCACACAACCTGGGTGACATGCCTTGCCTGCTCACCCAATTTTAGTGCAACTTAGTTATCCATAATGACCAACTAGTCTCGATACACCCATATATATATATATATATATGTACATATATATAGTTTTTTTATTAGCAATAGAAAAGAAAAATAACACAGTTCTCCGTAAAGGAGGGATGGTGGATGGAATATATATATATATATATATATATATATATATATATATATACATTTATATAAAATAATTGTCACACAACCTGGGTGACATGCCTTGCCTGCTCACCCAATTTTAGTGCACTTTAGTTATCCATACTGACCATCTAGTCTCGACACACCCATATATATATATATATATATATATGTATATATATAGATATTTTTTCTTTTTCTTGTGTTTTTTTTTCGCAATGGATATTAAAAATAAAGCAGTCCTCCGTAAAGGAGGGATGGTGGATGGAATATATATATAAAATAATTGTCACACAACCGGGGTGACATGCCTTGCCTGCTCAACCAATTTTAGTGCACCTTAGTTATTCATAATGACCATCTAGTCTCGATACACCCATAAATATATATGTATATATATATAGTTTTTTTATTAGCAATAAAAAAGAAAAATAACGCAGTTCTCCGTAAAGGAGGGATGGTGGATGGAATATATATATATATATATATATATATATATATATATATATATATATATATATATACATTTATATAAAATAATTGTCACACAACCTGGGTGACATGCCTTGCCTGCTCACCCAATTTTAGTGCACTTTAGTTATCCAGAATGACCATCTAGTCTCGATACACCCATGAATATATATGTATATATATATATATATATATATATATATATATATATATATATATAGTTTTTCTGTTTTTTTTTTGCAATAGACAATAAAAATAACGCAGTTCTCCATAAAGGAGGGATGGTGGATGGAATATGTATATGCATATATATAAAATAATTGTCACACAACCTGGGTGACATGCCTTGCCTGCTCACCCAATTTTAGTGCACCTTAGTTATCCATACTGACCATCTAGTCTCGATACACCCATATATATATATATATATATATATATATATATATATATATATATATATATATATGTACATATATATAGTTTTTTTATTAGCAATAGAAAAGAAAAATAACGCAGTTCTCCGTAAAGGAGGGATGGTGGATGGAATATATATATAAAATAATTGTCACACAACCGGGGTGACAGGTGACATGCCTTGCCTGCTCAAACCAATTTTAGTGCACCTTAGTTATCCATACTGACCATCTAGTCTCGATACACCCATAAATATATATACTGAACAAAAATATAAACGCAACACTCTTGTTTCTGCTCCCATTTTTCATGAGATGGACTTAAAGACCTACAATTCATTCCAGATACACAATATTACCATTTCTCTCAAACATTTCTCACAAATCAGTCTAAATGTGTGATAGTGAGCACTTCTGCTTTGCTGAGATAATCCATCCCACCTCACAGGTGTGCCACATCAAGATGCTGATCTGACATCATGGGTAGTGCACAGTGTACCTTATACTGCCCACAATAAATGGCCACCCTGGAATGTGCAGTTTTTTGCTTTATTGGGGGTCTGGGGACTCAGAACCGGTCAGTATCTGGTGTGACCACCATTTGCCTCATACAATGCAACACATCTTCTTCGCATAGAGTTTATCAGATTGTCAATTGTGGCCTGTGGAATGTTGGTCCACTCCTCTTCAATGGCTGTGCGAAGTTGTTGGATATTAGTGGGAACTGGTACACGCTGTCGTATACCGCCGGTCAAGCACATCCCAAACATGCTCAACGGGTGACATGTCCGGTGAGTATGCTGGCCATGCAAGAACTGGGACATTTTCAGCTTCCAAGAACTGTGTACAGATCCTTGCAACATGGGGCCGTGCATCATCTGTCTGAGTGGCTGGTCTCAGACGATCTTGGAGGTGAACCTGCTGGATGTGGAGGTCCTGGGCTGGTGTGCTTACACGTGGTCTGCGGTTGTGAGGCCGGTTGGATGTACTGCCATATTCTCTGAAACGCCTTTGGAGACGGCTTATGGTTGAGAAATGAACATTCAATGCACGAGCAACAGATCTGGTTGACATTCCTGCTGTCAGCATGCCAATTGCACGCTCCCTCAATGCTTGTGGCATCTGTGGCATTTTGCTGTGAGACAAAACTGCACATTCCAGGGTGGCCTTTTATTGTGGGCAGTATAAGGTACACCTGTGCACTACCCATGATGTCAGATCAGCATCTTGATGTGGCACACCTGTGAGGTGGGATGGATTATCTCAGCAAAGCAGAAGTGCTCACTATCACACATTTAGACTGATTTGTGAGAAATGTTTGAGAGAAATGGTAATATTGTGTATCTGGAATGAATTGTAGATCTTTAAGTCCATCTCATGAAAAATGGGAGCAAAAACAAAAGTGTTGCGTTTATATTTTTGTTCAGTGTATGTATATGTATACATATAGTTTTTTTTGTGTTTGTGAAAACGGGTCTTTAATCGGGAAACGGAGCGGGTAGAGCAGGACGGAACGCAGGCATTGACAAACTACAATGACGGACAGGGAAAACAGGTAAGACCAGGACTTAAAATAGGTCATGACTAATCAAAGTAATCGGGCAAAGCAGGAGACGATCAGGGAAGCACACGTGGGTAATCAGGGG
>NW_026042901.1:0-79648 GCF_023856365.1 Brienomyrus brachyistius | reverse complement strand
ACGTTGTCAATGTCAATGTTGACTTAATGTCAACGTTAAATTCATGGATTCGCAAATTAAGTAACACGGTTACAGTACAAAAACGAGCAGAGCTGTGTATGGCATGACTATCTCGCGGCGGCGACAAAATATGCTTATCCTTCTAATTATTCAGAAGAAAATATATTTGCAAGCACAGCCGTTCACGGCTTCCGTACAAAAAGCTGTCACTACGCTACAGGAAGAATACACGACCAATATAGGATTTACACAAGTCTGCTTCTTTTGTTTTATTTAGTAACAACTTTCACAAAAATTGACAGCAATACTGCTAAAAGTGCAGATCTGTTGCCAAATTAAATAAACAAAGAAATTAATCATAAAAATATTCAAAGTATATACAGCCAGGGGCGCCGCTAGCAATTTTGGGCCCTATGACAAAATATGAGGTTGGGCCCCCCTACCACACCCATTCAGATCTCTGGGGGCCCCTAAAGGGCGTGGGCCCTTAGAATTGTCCCAACTTTCCCCCCCTTAGCGGCGCCCCTGTATACAGCTAACCATTTCCAATCGAAAAGTACATACAAGTCTCCAATATAAGTTATACAATGGAGCGCAGATAAAACTTTTAAATAGTAATTAACCAAACTATATAAAGAATACAAGTTTGAATACAGGTAATTTGTATAAATTTTACTGTGTTCAGACTGAAAAATCAGCACCAGCCTTACACACATTGCAGTTCTGCTTTTTTCTTCTTTTAGCATAATTACCCGTTTCACGTTCACGAGGCAGAAGATCCCTGCAAATGTGAAAATTCACAAGTAACAGGCACCATTAACCTCAAGCCATAACAGTCTGCTAGCCTGAACAATAGCAAACTCTATGTATTACCAATTATTACGCAGGTTGTCACTTTATCAAATCATGACTGTTACTAAGAAGTGGGAGTGAAACGCGTGTCACGAGATCTCGCGATATTACAACATGACGAGATTTCTCGTTGGAGCGAAAAGCCGTTTCACGAATGCGCTGCAAATGAGCTGCTGTAAATATGTCGGCATCTGACTAAATTACTATAGTAGATACCCCAGACACTTTTGAATCTTTTGTGTGTCAGCATTTCGGGTGCCCGGCGGAAAATATAAATGGCGAAAGGGAGACAGACAAAACACGAACCATCTGTAAGGACTGTAGAAAGCTAATGCCGCACACAGCGGCTAATGCTACTACTAACTACTATGCAAAGCCATTTGCAGCACCATCATAGCTCTTTATTTAAATTCACTGCACCGGTGAAGAAAACATTTTTTAAAAAATGTTATGTTTATTATTGGGTGCTTTCCACTTCATGCACCCACATACAGCGCTAGCTTAAAGCAATGCATTCTGGTCCTGACGCAATGCATCATGGTTATATTTTTTATCGCCCGTTGCATTACGTCACCATGTCACATGGTACCAAAACTCCGCGAGAGCAAGACACATCAGGCAGCACCTCTTAGCAGGCTGCACAGGCTGGATCCGCCTCCATTACGACACAACTTTGCCCTTATTGGCTTAAGATTTTAGTTACATACATGACGTTTGTATATCTGCTATTTCTCCCGAGAAGCAGGTAAAGCGGTAACTGCTTTTCAATTAATTTACTTGGTAAAATTAAATTTAAATAAATGATATGAATATTGTAATAGTACTCGTGAGCTTTGTTTGTTGTTAGTTACTATAATGTTGCGCTGCTTTATTTGTTTAATCGTCTTGTCTGTGAAGACATTCAAGTTAATCAAATAAGAACTGCACTGTACACTGTACATGACCATAAAAACTTTGAATCCTTGAAATAAATGTTTTTGATCTTTTCCTTGGCAGTTATCTTTTTACACAGGGCCTCTATGTACACAATAGTTATTTTTTTCACGACTAACAGTATGGATCAGGAGTTGGTTATTGTAAAAGAAGTAATGTGCATGCAGGTGATATTTGTATAGATTTATATTTACCCCTAGGTGATAAGTTTGACAGTCATTTCTTTTACCGTTTGGCCTCTCGGTTGAACATAATAGTGGCGCGAGCAGCTCCACTTGGTTTTTTAAAAATACTCAGCCATGAACTTTTGGTGAACTCAGGTGAATCCCTTCCTTCAGTAGTAAACCTTGGTAGTTTCAGCCGTTTACACATTGTCTCACTAAAAGGTTGATAATATATTTGTCCTTTTACATAGTGATAAAATATACGCGATAAAAATGTGAATATTCATAGATTCAGGACTAACAAAGTAGCTAACAGAAACTCAGACTAACAAAAGGTGCAAATACATACTCAGTTGGTTCCATTGTGTTGATTACATTATAATGTTTACATTGTAATGATTATATCATGGATATTTGGCATACTTTTTATAAAATCGTAATTCTTATATTCTGCGTTATATAGTGCTAAATAATATTCCATAGATGGATGGACTTTATTAATCCCCGTGGGGAAATTGTGTTTTTTATGTCTCCCTCAACTTACTCTTTGTGGAGTAAGTTGTCCGCGAAGTGCAGCTACCTGTTGGGGCGCCCAGGGAGCTGGGGGTTAAGGGCCTTGCTCAAGGACCCACAGACGTGCTGAGGCTGGGTTAGTTTCAACTGGTGACCTCATTACAGGCACAAGGACTGACCCCTGCCCCCCAACTGTGTATGAGTAGCATTTATGCTGTTTCTTGAGTGTGAGCTAGTACATAAACCAGCTAGTGCTCACCATTGCAAAAATACTCTAGCTTTCTGTCATACACATTTTTTTATTTTCTTACATTGTCCGTTTTTGTTCATAGTCTGTAATATTCTGAATAACGACAATGTAGAGGAAAAACAGATTAAATTCTCCTTGTTTGTAATTTCCCCATGTAATCCACTGCCTTGTGGTAAGAGGTGCAAAAGTCAGACGCGTTGAATGATGAGGATACGATATTGAGTTTAGTTCTTGAGAGGATTTATTCATATGATATTTTAACACACAGTACTTTGAACTGGTTTGTTTGGCGCAAAAGGGCCGATATGCAGACACCATCACACATGGCAAATACGGTCAATGACTGTTTCACTTTGCACCTTCAGCCCTGAGCCGCGTAATCTCAGCACCTTTAATAACAACCATTGCTGCCTCCTACAGGTGGGAATACACTTAGACAATAGTAAATATCACTAAGGCAGGCAAGTACCTCTCGTTTCAAGTGTTGCAATACTATATAACATTATATTATAAACAATAAATACGAATAAATAAAAACATTAAACAAATAAACATAATCAATAATATTCATGAATAATTATGCTTAATATACAAATAAAAGAATAGCTCCTGCAGATGATTTCAGATAACTACTGGAACAATGAGTTCTGGAGGGGAGCAAGCTCTGTTACATGCTATAGAAATGTTGATCTGATTCCTTTCATTATCAGATTGTTACCACTGTTAAAAACCACAGATATTGTATTCTGATTGTATGCATTTCCTTATTAGGGCATGTCAGTTACTTCTGTTAAAAAATCCGTTTATTCTGACGTCGTAAATTTCCTGATCAGAGTTTACCCTCTTTAAAGTGATGGAGGTCCACTTGTGCCAAAGATACATCGATATGCATATGAGATTTCGTTTGTGCCAAAAATATGTAAATAGCACACAGTCCATGTCGACTGAGCATGTGACAAAGAATTTTTCTGTGACAATTCTATTTTGTCAATGAGTTTGTCTGTGGAGCCCCTGAAGGGACCTAATGGTGTCCGCTAATTAGATACCCAGAAATAAACTGTGTGGCTCCTGCCCAAGCATTGCTGCCCAAACAGCAGCTTCCTCCTTATGCCACCGAGGGAGGAGTAGCCAGTGGTTCCCCTGCCCCTTCCCCTCTCCCCCCTGCAGACGAGGATCATAACCATTCAGCACCCGACTCTACCTCCTTCTCGGTGAAGAAGTGCCGTGGCGAAACGCTCAGGCAGCAGGACGAGGTAGCAGAAATTCTTGCCCCTATGTTGGTATGTCCAAATCCTCAAGGGGGAGATAAGGTTTGCTCATCTGACACTGTAGATGAAGGAGTTGAACATAAGAACATAAGAACTATACAAACGAGACGAGGCCATTCGGCCCATCAAGCTCGCTTGGGGAGAACTAAACTAATAGCTCAGAGTCGTTAAAATCTTATCTAGCTCTGATTTAAAGGAACCCAAGGATTCAGCTTGCACTACATTATCAGGAAGACTATTCCATACTCTACACGCTGCGTAAAGAAGTGCTTCCTTAAATCCAGCTTGAAATGTTCTCCCGCTAATTTCCACCTATGGCCACGAGTTCGTGTATTTAAACTAATGCTGAAGTAACTATTTGGTTGAACAGCATCCAAACCTGTTAGAATCTTATATACCTGGATCATGTCCCCCCTCAATCTCCTTTGCTTGAGACTGAACAGATTTAGCTCAAGTAACCGTTCCTCGTATGACATTCCTCTAAGACCAGGAATCATTTTTGTGGCCCTACGCTGCACCTTTTCTAAGGCCACAATGTCCTTTTTAAGATATGGTGACCAAACCTGCACACAATATTCTAGGTGAGGTCTCACCAAGGAATTGTATAATCTTAGCATTACCTCCCTTGACTTAAACTCCACACACCTGGAGATATACCCCAACATCCTATTGGCCTTTTTTATTGCTTCCCCACACTGGCGAGAATGGGACATGGAAGCATCAACATACACACCAAGGTCTTTCTCATGATCAGCTACCTTTATTTCAGTGACACCCATGAAATACCTGTACTTTATATTTCTGCTCCCTAGATGGAGTACCTTATATTTATCGACGTTAAATTTCATCTGCCAGGTATCGGCCCAGTCACTAATTAAATCAAGATCCCGCTGTAGCTGCTGAGCCACTAATTCAGTATCTGCTACACCACCCACCTTGGTGTCATCTGCAAATTTCACCAGTTTACTGTATATATTGGTATCCATATCATTTATGTAAATTAGGAACAATAGTGGTCCTAAAATCGAACCCTGCGGTACCCCACTATGAACGCAAGCCCACTGTGAGTTGAAGGACATTGCCAGTGACCTGCTGGACCCCAGGCAGAACAGGCCTCACCATGCGACAGCCCTTCAGAGACTGGTCCTCCTGCGCATGGACTGGGGCATGATGCATCAGTTTAAACAGGAGCCTGGTAAATCCTGCGAGTGCTACACCAAGCGACTGATGGCAGCATTCTCCAACTACAGTGGGATGGACTCCACAACGGACCGAGAGTGTATGTGATGTAAAATACACTAAGATAGGTAAAAACTCTTTTGTGGACTAAGTAAAACAAACATTTTATGTTCTAGTTTTCTTAAAACTACTGAAACAAATAATTGGCTACACTGCAGTTCCGCTGTTTTGTTTGGCACCCCTGCATGTCGTGCATTGTGTGGAAAAAACCTGAAGGCTGAGGAATGTTACGTAACACAGCTAGAATGTAAAAACTCTCTCTGGTGTAATTCACTGCATAAAACCAATGGTGTTAAGTGTGATGTCTTCTTCATAACACTCCCTGATGTTTGTGTCCGTGACCATGAGATAGGGTGGGCTGCTTTTCTTCCTTCCTTTGACTAGTATTCCTCCTAAATTGTTCATCTGTATTTGCTGCATTGGTACTTGATGTGCGTGTGCCTTGTGTCACGATCGCCATTTAACGGGAGCGGCGGACGGGCAGGAAACAGGCAAGGCAGGCAGGATACGGGGATTTATTAGGAACACGGGGTGCAGGAAACATCTCACGCAGACGGACTTCAATGACGGACACTGAACTCTAGTAAGACATGAACTCAAATAGACAGGACTGATTGAAAATAATCGGACACAGCTGGGTACGATCAGGGAAGCACACGTGGATAATCAGGGGGCGTGGCACACACGGTGGTCAGACTGTCCGGGACCTCCTCGGGGACTAGGGCAGGAAAGTCTGGAGCTGGGTCAGGGACAGGAGTGGGGCCAGGAACAAGAGCCCCAGGGGGCACAGTCATTTGAGGCGGAGGGAGCGCCTCGGGCGTGGGCTCTGGGGCCGCAGGGGGCAGCGGAGGCGGCTGCTCAGGAGCTACGGGCAAAGCAGGCGGCGGCTGCTCGGGCTCTGGGGCCGCAGGGGGCAGCGGAGGCGGCTGCTCGGGCTGCGCAGGAGCTATGGGCGACGAAGGCAACTGCTCAGACGCTG
The DNA here is from genome assembly GCF_023856365.1 of Brienomyrus brachyistius. Taxonomy (NCBI): domain Eukaryota; kingdom Metazoa; phylum Chordata; class Actinopteri; order Osteoglossiformes; family Mormyridae; genus Brienomyrus; species Brienomyrus brachyistius. The sequence goes on along the minus strand of NW_026042901.1, from coordinate 73,450 downwards.
TAGCAGGAACCCAGGACTTTATGCTCAGCCCACTGCTGTTAACTCCGATGACTCACAACTGAGCAGCAATGCACATTTCGAATTCCATCATCAACATCAGGCAGATGACAAGACTGTTGTGGGTCTCATCAATAAAAACGGTGACTCAGCATACAAAGAGGAAGTGTGATGACTATCGGACTGCTGCAGAGCCAACAACCTGTCTCTGAATGTTGACCAAAGAGATGGTTGTTGACGTTAGAAGAACACAAAACACAGAGTGACCACTCTCTGCTGCACATCGATGGCTCATCTGTGGAGATCGTAGAGAGTACCAGATTCCTTGTTGTCCATCTGGCGGAGAATCTCACCAGGTCCTTCAACATCAGCTCCATAGTAAGGAAAGCACAGCAGCACCTCTACTCTCCACGGAAGCTCAGAAAAGCCCATCTCCCATTCTCACACTCTATTGGGGAACTGTTGAAAGCACCCTGAGCAGCTGCATCACGGTCTGCTTTGAGAACTGTGTCGCCTCAGATCACAAGTCCCTACAACAGATAGTGATGACAGGTGAGAAAATCATTGGGAGTATCGTGTTAGAGAAATATGTACTTTTTTTATCATCATTTTGCTAGACGCTTAGAAACAACACCCTGCCGCAGCTTGATCTTAATTGAGCAATAACACGTCTCAAGAACTGTCGCTTGAATATTTCCACCCCATATATGGTGACAAACAATGTTCAATGTCAGTTGCATATCCTGTTTGTGTACCTCAATAAAAGACACTGCGAGGGGAGTTACTCTTTCGAAGTTGGCTGAGTTCGACTGAGAGGCTGACACCTCGAGGTCAGGACCGGGCTTCCCTTTGTAAGGAAAAGTGGTAAAAATGTCCCAAGGTTCTTGGTTGATCATTTGAATGCAGACAATGTTAGGAATTTATGATCATGGGGGAAGCCAGGGAGAGAATGGGGGTTCCAGTTGGCACCACTATGGTGATAAGGATAAGATAAGGTGATAAGAATTGAATTACAATGATCATAAAAGTCTCCACCCTGTCCTGTCCCGTCCCTGTCTCAGGATCCTCACACTCCAGGGGGTCACTCTTTATATGTAAATTCACTCACAACACCTACACACAACACCTTGGTGGGGAGGGCCTTTTTGGGTATAAAGGGGGGTGAAGAACTGTCTTCAATTTGTATCTGAGCTGCCTTTCAGTACCCGGTGTGTCTCTACACTGTATTACATTGTATTATTTTTGCTGTTCAATAAACCATCATTTTGCTGAAACTGCGGAGACTCTGCAAGTGGATTCCCTACACCTTGCAGCAAGTAAAACGTCATCACAGCTGTCTGTGTTGTTCTGTGTTCAGAGACTGGTTTGTTTCCAGCGCATCTTCAGAAGAAGATAACCCTAACATATCTCTCCCCTCCATCACAGATATTCACACCACACACTGCATCCGCAAAGCCACCACCATTGTGGATGACCCCACCCACCCCTCACATTATCGTTTCACCCTCCTGCCTTCTGGAAATAGGTCCCGGAGCATTCGGGCCTTCACAGCCAGACTCAAACAGCTTTATCCCCCATGCCGTCAGACTACTGAACTCTCAGGGACTAATCTGATACCACACACACATACACTCATTAACACACTTTATTATTTAACTACTATTTTTTATCTTATTGTCGCCATGTTTACAGTTACTTTTATTTATTTTTATTGCTACCTCATTGGACAACCAAACTGCGCCTTCTCAGTACTGGGTTTACTGTGCTGTTTGTGCTCGTTGGTGTCAGTTGTCCTCTCTTTTTGCACTGTCCTGCAATGTTTGCACAGTTTTTGCTCATTATGCACCATACAGTATGTTGCTAGGTTGGTATGTGTTAGTCTTCTGTTAATTTAAGTAGCACCTTGGTCCGAGGGAAACAGTTTCTTTTGTAACTGTACTATACTCAACTGTGTAAAGTTAAAAATAACATTAAAGACCTACTTGACTTTTACTGAACAGGTGCTAAAGTGAAATTACTTGCTTCTGGGAAAGAACTCCAGCTGAAATTCTGTACAACAATTATGGGAGACATATGGGAAGGACGCGGTGTCAGACCTGCCCCAGTGGGACGAATGTGGTTTTCCTAGTAACAGCAGCTTCAGTCCCAATCAGATAAGCCAGATGCATCTGAAATTAGAGGAACGGGATCAGACTGGTTGCTCAGGGACTAATGTGGTAGAACTAAAACAGAGACAAATTGGACGGTGTTTCAATTGTGGGAAAATGAGACAAAGCAGGCAGAGGAGATGCGGGTGGCAAAGAAGCATGAGATAAGGAATGCAGAGAATGTGGATGAGGGTGAGACTCCTGTGAAAACTGTGTATTGAAAATTAGGGCCATAGTATTGTCATCCATCCTGTCAGGGTATGGAAATACACTGAGGGTAAATGGCCTAATGCAGGAAGTGTCTTAATCCTATAACATCCAGCTGATTCAGGCTGTGGGGGACAGTGTAGTACTGCACTCTTCTGGCTGGGACCTTGAATAAATGAATGAATGTTACATTTATACAGCCCTTTTCTAAGATACACAAAGAGCTTTACAGAAGCACTGGGGAGCCACTTCAACCCAAACGTGAGGCAGCAGGAGAGGGGGCCCAGGCAGAGAGAACAGCCAACAAGACGGGTGCTTCCACAGACAGGACGGGGGCCCCGGCAGACCAACGCTGACGACTCCTGGGACCAAGTCAACAGAGCAGCTGTCGTCATTGTGACTCACCCTCATACATCCATCCATTGTCTAAACCGCTTATGCTACTGGGTCGCGGGGGGTCCAGAGCCTATCCTGGAAGGATCTGTGCACGAGGCAGGGAACAACCCAGGACGGGGGGGCAGCTCATTGCAAGGCACATTCACACACCATTCACACACACATGCACTCCTACGGCCAATTTAGCAAGAGAGAACATGCAAACTCCCCACACATGTGACCCAGGCGGAGACTCGAACCTGAGTCCCAGTGGTGGGAGGTAACAGTGCTAATCACTGCACCACCAAGCAGCCCCACCCTCATACATGATTTCTGATTCTTGATTTTAATCCCCTTTTCTGTTTTTGGCAACATATAAAGTGCTGTGAATGTCACTGTCAGATTGTCATATCATCCTCCAGTTGTCCCTTGTCACCCTGGATGCACATTGAGTGTTTGCTAAATATTTTATCTTGTAGTGTTCCTGATTTTTTCCTGTGTTTTAATTTGCAATTCTCAAATTTCATGACTGGCATCCGTGGGGACGATTAATTAAACCTGTTAACTCTGCACTTCAATTTCAAACTGTTGGTAACATGTGTACATATTTTTGTCTGATCTTTTCACCACCAGGTGGCGATATAGCAACTCCAGAGTTATTGATGGCTAGAACAAAAAAAACACAGTAACACAGAGGTGTAGCTAAAAATTCTGGGCCCCTGACAGAATGTCACCTTGCGCCCTCTGTCGAATTTTACATTCTGTGAAAGAGATTTGTTGAGCCATCTTCCAATGTAATCCAATCCAGCTCTTTATTTGAAAAGCACTTTAAACAACCTTATGGACCAAAGTGCTGCACAAAGGAATAAATAAAAACATTCACACACTTAAAAACGAAGTAAAAGAAATTTAATAAAAACCAAAACATTCAATGTGAGTAAAAGGCCATTAATAAAAATTTAAAAAAATCTATTAATTAATAAAGAAAAGGCTAAGATTAAAATAAGATTTACTATTAAAATTAACATCTCACAATGTGTCAAAGGTGAAGGAGAAGAGATTAGAAGAGATTTAAAAACGGACAGAGGGGATTCCTCTCTAATGTGAAAAGGCAAGTCATTCCACATTTTAGGAGCTGCGACTGCAAAGGCTCGATCCCCTCTAAGCTCACGCTGAGTCTTAGGAACCGTCAGGAACAGCTGATCAGCTGACCTGAGAGAGCGGGTGGGGGTGTAAGGGTGAAGCAGCTCACACAGGTCAGATGGAGCAAGACCACTGAGGGCTTTAAAAGCAAATAACAGAATTTTAAAATGAATCCTAAAATGTACGGGCAGCCAGTGGAGTGAGGCTAAAATGGGGGAGACATGCTCATATTTCCATGTGCGGCAGCATTTTGAACCTTCTGGAGGTGAACAATAGTGGAGCCTCTAACCCCAACATAGAGGGCGTTACAGTGGTCCAAACTAGTAGTGACAAAAGAGTGGATTACTGTCTCAAAGTGCTGCCTAGAAAGAATTGGCTTTATTTTGGCCAACTGCCTCAATTGTAAAAAGCTTGACTTGACAACTAACCTTATCTGAGTGTCAAACTTAAGGTTGGTGTCGACTTTAACCCCTAGGTGTGTGATGACTGGTTTACAATATTGTTCCAAGGAACCTAAAATTACAGTGGAGGTCAGAGGAGTGGAGTTACCAAAAACCAACACTTCTGTCCATTACCTCCCCACTTCCTTGTTAGTTACAATATTTGTTCTGCATTACTGTACTGCTTTGGAGCCTTTTGATATTAAGGTGAATAACACAGGTGAAAAATTAAGGTGAAAAAAGAGACAGATGCATTGACAGCAGTCGTGGCCACACTTTGGACTGGGAGTGTAAGAGCAAAGGAAACTGAATCCACTATGTTCTGTCCTGTAAATTTTTATTAAACACCACATGACACACATACGAGTCCTGTTTTAACTTTCAGGGCTGATGGTCTGCAGCCTGGCTTGTGTTCTACAGTGCAGCGCAGGTGCAGTCACTGTGCTGAGCCCGGCGTTATATTAATGACGCAGCCTTTCACACTGACCAGTGAGAAATAACCTTGAAAATGACTGTGCTCTTTGTGGTTCTCCTTTTTTCTTACCACCAAGCAAGAGACTAAACATATTTTCTACTTATCAGTTATCAGAAATCAGAAATGTCATGCAGTAATCAGAGGTTAGACAGCAAGAATGACTTTTGTATTTTTATCTTTTGTCAATCTTTTATCCAGCGACTACTAATTCTCATCGGGGTCTGGAGAGGGTGGGACCTGTCCCAGGAAGCACAGAGCACAGGCCTGCATGGGATGCCATTCCACACAAGCAAAAACAATTAAGATGGTCAGATTTGCCTCACTGTGTGATTTTGACTGAAAGATGAACTAAGCACAGTCTTGTGTGTATAAAAATGCGTAGATTCATTTAACTTTAACAATGAGATTCAGCAACATGACCTTATAGTGTTAATGATCGGTATCTTACTGGTATTAACTGAATTATGCAAAATTCTACATTATTCTATATTATTGCACCCAAATTGTTCATACTGACTAAATGTAATTACTGACATCCTGGACATACTGCTTTTTAGGTTTGAATTTAAAATGTTAGTAGACAAATTCATGCTGTCAATAACATCTCACTTGCTCACCCACTTTTAGATAAAAATACCCTTTGTGGTTTTTCTAGTGAAGCAGTGGGCCTGAGCTGAGGACCTGATGGTTGTGTGGTTTTCGCTCACTGAGAAGAGAGACACAAACACCCTGCTCTCAGTCGGTCAGTCTTCCTGTAAAATGCAGAGGTGAGACTGCTAGTGGAAAATTACTGACTGCAGCGTCAACAACACATATAAACAGCAGCACAAACAAAATGTTCCACAAATGCAGGACATCTGTATGCTTACAGCACACATCAGACACGCTGACCCTCAGCACTGAGCTCCTCCAGGCTCTGTGCTCTCCCTCTTCTCTTCAATTTCTACACAAATCACTGCTGCTCCAGTGAAGATCCTGAATTTTGCAGGTGATACTACTGTGTTTGCCATCATAACTGAAGGTGATGAGTCTGCCTACAGACTGGAAGTCGTACAGCTGACCATCCAGTTCTGAACTCACATTATCCCAAATGTCCACATGCTTAGACTCCTCTCATCATCAGGGAGGAGCGTCCCTTGGCACTGTAGAGTAGATGGATGAGAGCAGGCTGATAACAAGGCTGTCATCAATTTTATGTGACACCTCTCACCCCCCCAGCAGACTATGGAGGCCCGTAAGGGCAGCTCCTTCAGTAAGAGACTCAGACACCCGGCGTGTGACAGAACGGTACCGCAGGTCATTGGGCCCCACAGCAGTCAGGCTTTATAATCTGCACTCTGCTCATTGAACTTTTCCCCTGTTCACTGTCTTCTGATACAGTTTCTATCTGCTGCTGATCTGCAATATTGTTCCTCCTTATTCACTGATGTGCAGTGTTGCATTGAGCCAGTGCATTATGCCCTGTGTGGCAGCTTCCTTTGGGAGGCTAATATCTGGCACATGAGCAATAATGTTACATGCAATAGGATTGTGTATAAGTTAAGGATTGTGTATAAGTTAATTTTAATATTCCTATAATATTCCTCTGTATGTAATATATTCTTATTTTTTGTTTCTATTATTACCCTATATTTATATATACATCCATTTATTTTACATTCATAATGATGTTGTTTGTTGTTTTGTGCCCCACTGCTCTTGTAACAAGCCTCAGTCTTGACTCTCCCTTTTAAGGTCTTGGCCTTAAATCACACTCGATATAGGTGGTGTCGTCCCCATCACCCTGACCAGGATACATGCTGTAAGATTAATGGATGGTGTTTATCTGTGTGATGAAAAAGAATGTGAATAAAACAAAAATGTACCATTATAAATGGGAGCCCTAGGATGTGTGGTGGTTAGAGATGTGGACTGATGAGAATTTTGCTTTTCTAAAGTTCTGTTGTGAAAACTGTACATTCCGTTCCATGTACAGTAGTGATATGTAGCAATCATGTGCTCCAGTCAAATGTCCAGCTGCATGAATAATAATGGTGGCTTGTTTGGATAAAATAACTTAGGCTGAATACTTGAAAGCGTGACCTGGGTGAGGTAGAGAGGAAACAGGGTCTTACAAGAAGCAGATATTGTTCTGTCTGTGTGGTTTTTACTCTTTGCAAAGTGAGTCCAGCACAGTGCAGTCAGTGGGTCAGTCTTCCTGAGCTGCATCTAACCAGTGGAAACATCTGCAGCACTGCAGAGAAGCACTCAGCAGACAAACAAACCCAAACAGCTTACAGCTGTATGTCACTTTTGGACAGAGGTGGACAAAGTACACAACTTCACTACTTGAGTTAAGTATAGATACTCCTCGTCAAATAATACTCAAAGTTTTTCAGTTAATTTTTTACTTCAGTTAAAGTACTGGAGTATTTGCATCTAAAAATACTTAAGTATTCAAAAGTACATTATGTTTTAAATGCAAGACATTTTTCAGAACCTAATGACTCCTGAACACCCCACTGAATACACTGACTGGCTTGTACATCTTGTAGAATAAAAAGCTTGTGGAATATGATACAATGACTATAGAAACACAACTGACATAACAAAAGTACAGCCATTGTCATTTTCATCTTATTTAACACCCCCCACCCCACTCACACAAAAGAGCATGGTAGTGTTCTTACAGAGCCGTAGCAGTGTGTGTGTGTGCATGTGTGCATGTGTGTTTGTGTGTGTGTGTGTGTCTATGTGTGTGTGTGTTTGTGTGTCTGTGTATGTTTGTGTGTGTGTCTATGTGTGTGTATGTTTGTGAGCCAAGTAACAAGACAGGGAGCAAGAAACAAAACTCCTCTTTCTTAATTATCCACATCGTTATTAACGACACAGGTATATATACAGGTACATATACAGGTACATGTATATACTCAAAAATACATCCAGAACACACAATTAAATGAAAAACGTAATTTAAGAACACTTGAAATTTTCATTCAGTTTCTTTCATCTGTTTAATATAATCGATCAGTCCCTGTGCGTTTGCCCCAAACCATTCAGCATGGTACACAAGGGAGACAAGTAAGCATGTGTGACATCAAAGAACTGATTGCAGCAACTCAGCCTTTCCACAACATTAAAGCCGCTTATTCCCCCCCATGCCATGAAGAAATAATCTCTGTGGCTCCCCTCTCCCCCTCCCTCAGCCCCCAGTCTGGCTTGAACATTTGCACTTCCAGTAAAAATGCGCCCCAAACACACTGACACCAAACTCAGCACCGGTGCTCCGTAAAATCCCGTGATTCAGTCTCAGAAGCACTGGCTCCCCTGCCCTCCTCTGAACATTATTAAAGCTACACCCTGAACACTCTGTGTGACTGACATGAATGAGAAGCATCTTTATTCATAATCTCTGTAGCGGAGGTCAGAATACAGAGTGTCATTATTCCCGTCTTTCTTCTGTCTCCTGGGTTTTGGCTTCTTAAGGTTCAGGGCAGCGTAATTCAGTGTGTCCTCGTCATGGCACTGTGGAGACAAAGATGGCAGAATTGGATGGATCAAATCGGTTTGCTATTACCTATTTTCACAAATAGCACTTAAAATGCTGATCCCAGGATGGAAATCAGTCTGAGGTTCATTTGTTTTACTGACGATTTGTAATTTGAAATATTTATTACATACTTGCTTGCGTGACCATTCCACTTTTGATATATCACTGTTCTTTTCATCTGTTTAAAATATATAACACATCAATATATTATTTAATTTCGCACGGTATCATACCGTGGTCAGATAACATTCCGAATTTTCAAGCAATCAACATCCTTTTTGTCTCAAAAATGAAAGTAAAAATGACTTCTGTCAATTTAAGTGTGCATGTTTGGATACGTGTCATTTGTTCTCATATATCATATATAATAAAATTGCTATAAAGGAGATCTTGGTAATAAAAGTTATTGATATGCAACTTATTGCAACATGTATATTTCAATAGATTTTGCAAAATATGAAAGATATAATACAAAAATGTAAATCTTACAGTACAAAAAGGTTTATATAAATAAGGTGAGATTTAATAATGGATTTTAAAACTGTATTACCTGCAAGAGTGGTTTTAATATGAAAATGTTATCTATCATAAAACAATTTTATATTTCTATAATTTGTTAAAATCTACATTTTGTCCTTCTGAGTGCATAAAGCCGGGCAGCGTACCTGCACAGTGTGTACAGGTCAGTTTACATCTTATACAAATGAGAGCAACGTTCAGAATAATGCTGCAAGATAAAACTATCAGCAAGCCAGAGTGAAGAGGATCCAGCAGCTTCTGAAAGCCTGTAACAAAGAGATAGATTTCAGCATAATGATATAGAGACACATTTCCCATTTGCTTACATTACATTAGTTAAAGATCAAATCGATAACACATTACAGCAGTTGTTTTGTAAATAGTCCATTTTTAACATGAACTTCTAGTATTTTGTATTTTAACAATTTATATTAATATTTGAAATAATTATTAAATTAGGCTCCGGACCCCCCGCGACCCAATAGGATAAGCGGTTTGGAAAATGGATGGATGGATGGATATTAATATTTGAAATAATTATTAAATTAGGCTCCGGACCCCCCGCGACCCAATAGGATAAGCGGTTTGGAAAATGGATGGATGGATGGATAATTATTAAATTAACATCTGTGTAATTTAATTTAAGCACTTAAATTAGAAAATTCATTACATTAAAAAAAGAAATAAATGTCTTAATAGCAGAATAAGCTAAATAAAACTTTGAAGCAGATATACTCTCCACACTGGGTGCTACCATCTATATCCAGCTGTGTGCCGTTCCCAAACAGCATCTCCCCACACTGGGTGTTACCATCTATATCCAGCTATGTGCCGTTCCCAAACAGCATCTCCCCACACATGGCCACAGCGCAGTAGTAAGTCCCAGCATCGGAGAGGCTGAGGTTCCCCTTGGGGAGGCTGTAGACGCAGCTCCGTGTAGGAGATCCAGCCTCAGGGCTCTTCTCACACTCATCACTGCTGTTTCCAGGGCTGTAAATGACTCCAGGAAGGGATTCTCCTGATCCATGTCTGAACCAGTAAACACTGTGTTCTCCTGCACAGCTCCCAGTCTCTATCGTACACTGCAGGCTCACAGAGTCTCCTGGCTGCAATGTGTCAGACACAGGCTGCTGTACCACAGTCCTGCTGTTGGAGTCTTTACCTGAAAAGCAAAATAGTCATGATGACAGCCCTTTGAGAATAACAATGGAAAATACAGATCCTCAAAAATTGTTCTTACAGATTTTTGGGAACTGAATCGATGTTCTTCTAGCCATCCAAGAAATCAGTAACTTCTTGGAGAACAGCTGACATTCTTCTCTCTTTTTATTGTATTACTGCTTATTAGTATATATCAGGTAACACTATACATTAACTGCACCTACATAATACCTAAATAAAAATTATATGATAATAACAAACATTATAATCATATAATGTCTTGTATTAATGTATGAAGGTAGATGAATATAATTAATTTCAATTCAAAGAAATGAAGTGTGTAAAGTGTACTTTATATTTTCATGATTTTCGTGACTTTACATTTGGTTTATGTTGCCCCTTTTCCACAGGAAGGTATTTATTGTTTTTGCATATTTAGCTCTTGATGTGTTTTGGTATTTTTGAGCATTTTGCTGTAGTACCTGCATAATTTAATTCAAGAGCCGAAGAGCTGTTTGCCCATTACTAGTTTGTCTATCTTTTAACATTAAAGAAAAAGTATACATAGTAAAAGGAATTACTTGGTTTCGTAGTTCCTCCTATTTATTTTCTTATGCACACAAAAGTAAGTTTTTCCGTTCAACCATAGCACTACAGCGAAAAGCAAAACGTCATGGCAAATACAATTATGCTTTATTCCAATACACATTGCTAATTTTTCATTATTATTACATTTATTCAGCATAATATCTTCAAAGGTTTCATGATTTAATTTGCAATCTTCTGGCCTGAAATCTTTTCCTGCTACACTGAAGACTCTCTCAGCGTGTGCAGAGAAAGCTGCAGCCAAAGGGTTGGCATCCTCTGATAAACATGGTTGGTTCAGGTATCGGTGACATTATGTGAACCTTTCATGGCAGGAATAGGGACTAGTTTGACTTTTGATGCAGGAAAAGTGTTTGGGACTGTTAGGTTGAAGAAACAGTTGTTAATCATTTCTGTATGATCAGCAATGAGTGTAAATATATATGTATACGTTATTTCTTATCTTCTAGCCACATACTCTTAGCTATTGTACTCTAAGTAGGTGGTTAACAGCTGCCTACTTAGATAAGAATCTCACTTCCCTCTCTTGCGCCCCCCATTGACTATAAATAAAGAAGACAAGGGGAACCACCCTTTGTAACACATTCTGCTGTAGTTTGCATTGCAGAGAGTGTGGGTACCCTTGCAAGTAAAACTGTAACCTGTGTGTGTCTCATAAATGTGGAGTTGGGGTGGAAACGCCGGGCGCTTTCCCCAACATAGAATTTGGTCCTTCGAGCCGGATCCGAGGAACCCCGAAGACGTCTCCAGTACGCCGAGAGAAGCGACACCGAAGTCTGTCGACAGCCACTCGAAGTCGGGTGCAAGAAAGACCTGTGATGTGAATTCGTCATCAGGCCGGTGGTTAGAACTGCGCTCGACGTCTGGTGATGTCTGAAGGACCTCGGTGACGGATCAGAGAGCACACTATACAGGTGAGAGATATGGCACCTAAGTGAGTAGGTGGCCAAGTGAGAGATACGGCACCTAAATAAGTAGGTGGCCAAGACATGCATGTGGTTGAGGTTAGCCGAAATTAACCGGGAGAGAAAGTAGGCGTTGTTGGAAATATATACAGTGTTGTATGTGGATGTGTTTTTATAGGTTTTAGATTAACCTACACGATCCACCCTAAAAGCAACAACATACTGGTGACTGAAGGATCAAGGACGGGTTTCATCCCTGAAAACTAACACCGCTGCTCTAATAGGGAGCAGTAGAAGGCCGTGTTAGTGTCCTCCTGAGGTCTCATGCCAGAGACTTGCTTTTAGGATTTTTTATTTTTTGTAGTGTATCCATTAAAAGGTAACAATGGGGAAGAATCAAAGTAAACAAATGGAACTAGAGGGAGATGAGAAGTTTATGGAAGGATATAAGCCAGGATCAGGACAAATAAGTAGTCAGAGATGGAGGAAAAAAACATGGGTTTGAAGGAAAACTCCACACTCCAGATATATTAAAATTACAGGGAAACTTAAAACTGGAGATGTTACAGACTACCAATAAGAAAGAAGGTAAAGACAGAAAAAAAGAATATGTTTTTTCTGATGCATGGTTAGAACAGAGTAAATTAAGAGATAATAAAAGACAGCAAAAAAAGGGAAATAAGGAGAAAAAATTACAGGCGACTTTAATTACACTAGATGAGGAGACGGCAACAAAATCTTCTGCCGCTCCAGTTCCCTTACTGCCCCCACAAATTCCAATGATTGCGCCTGCACCAGTTCCAGCTGTAAATAGACGACAAATAGGAGGAGGGGAATCATCTCGAATGATGACCCGAGGGTCTAACCCTTCTCTGTATCCGTTAAAGGATCTGGAGACAAGTAAAGTACGCTGGCATCCAAAAAATGACACAGAACAGGAAGACTGGGAGAATGATTTGGTGTGTCCACTCGTAGAAGTGGCAAATCCAAATCGAGGCCCAAATAATGCAGGACCCGAAACTATGTTAGTATATAGACCCTGGACCGCTGAGGATAGAACAGCGGCTTTAAAAGGAATACCCCCGGTTGAAGAAGGGGTACCCGAGTTTTGGACTGCCATCCTAGAATTACAAAGTAGTTTTCATTTGAACGGCAGGGAAATGTATAGATGTCTCAGACAGTTGTTTACCCATAAATGGGGACGTGTAGCGGGAGACTTCACAGGACATGGTAATAATGATGAAGTCTTAGCACATGACTCGCAGGAACTCATACAAGCATTACGAGACTTGCGAAACAGGGTAGAGACAGCCTTCGTAAGACGCGCAGACTATGGACGAATAGCGCAATGTAAACAAAAAGATGGAGAGGAACCTGAGGATTTTATGGATAGAATGAGAGTTGTATTTAGAGGAAACTCAGGGATCCCATTTGATGAAGAGGCAGTAGGAGTGTACCAACAACAGCTAAAACGAGCTTTTGTCGCAGGCCTAAAGCCCGAATTGCGAAAATATCTTGACAAACATTGGGTACATCAGAATACTGGTTCAGTCCAACAAGCACTATAATATGCTCAACACGCGCAGAAAGCGCAGAAACAGGAAAAGACAGACACAATATTCAGCGCCTCAGAAGTAGTAGCGCTAGTGCAAATGAATCCTCCGGGGAGGGGAGGATTCAGAGGAAGGTCAAGAGGCCGAGGAAGGGGGAGAGGTGTTTTCAGAAACAATTACAGGAATTCGTCTCAGCAAGATAACATTTGCTGGACATGCAGGAAACCTGGACACTTAGCTAGGAATTGTAGAGTAGGGAAACAACCATATAACCCAAACTCCATTGAAAACAATGATCAATGACCCCCCTCGGAGGCCCCTGTTACCGACACCATCCGAGGCAAAACAGAGGTGATTTTAAGAAAGGAAACGGAGGTCACTTTACAAGACCTTTTAGATAAGGAAATAGATTTACAAGCAGTGTGTCAGTTATTAGCAGAAAGGCAGTGGGAAACCTTGCCAAGTCGGAAGTTAGTCATAAACGGCAAAGTATATGAATGTCTGTGTGACACTGGAGCATGTAGGACTGTCCTAACCTCCAGTCCTCCCGGAGTCACATATTCTTCATCAGTCATAAATATAAAAACGGCAGGAGGTCAGACAGACAGACATCAGTTAACAAACCCAGTTGCAGTAAAAGATAAGGAAACTGGACTTGAATGTCAAGCACAGGTGTTAATAAGCCCTTCTTGTCCTGTTAACTTGTTAGGCCGAGACCTTATGGTACAAATGGGCATTAGCGTGGTTGCCACAGCCACTGGCATGAAAGCAATCGTAAATGAAGAAGCTTATGTTGTGCAAGGAACCACAACACCACAATATTACTGGTCTCTGGACCTAGGGGGAACTGCACAGACACGAGAATTATTGCGGAAAACTAGAGAAAAGCAGTCCCCTAGACAGGCCCAGTTCATGCCTGACGATGCCTTACACGTCACTATGTGGTACAAAGACACCCTTGGACCAGATTATGTCTATGACAAAACGTTTCATGCCCTCCAAGACACTTGTATTACCTTACAACATATGTATGTTAACCCCACCACTGGGTTTTCAGCAGCCTCAGTCATTTTATCTAACAAGCAACAGGCTGTATTTAGAGAGAGAACACCACACGTATCTCTTTCAAAACCACCCCAGATGCAGTGGAGAGATGTAGAGATGTTCTTACGAGATTCTATGCACAGTTACAATGACTACCAACCCGTATCTGGCTCCTGTTGGAGCTATGATGAGAAACACAATGTGTGGCGGTTTCCTTTGGGATGGAGAGTTCAAACCACTCCCACCACACACTTAAAGGACCCAACCTGACAAATTTTTTCAACCCTGGAGGAGGGATCATGTCCAGATCTAGATCGCCTCCCAGAAGGGTTGTGGTCGTCCTCCCCCACTGATGTAGGGCTGGTAAAGGGGTTTCCACCTTACAAAGTAATTGTGAAATCAGAACACCGTCCGGTAGTTAGGCAATACCCATTAAAACCTGAAGCAGAAAAAGGTATAGCCCCTGTAGTGCAAGACATGTTAGCATCAGGAATATTGCGAGAGGCTCCTGAAGCCACTTGCAACACTCCTATCTTTCCAGTCCAGAAGGGACATACAGGGAAATGGCGCATGGTGCAGGATTTAAGACCGGTTAATAACATAGTGCAACATGCAGCACCAGACGTGCCTAACCCACACTTATTGCTCAACTCATTGACTCCTGATAAAAGCTACTTCTCAGTAGTGGATCTTAGTAATGCATTTTTCTCAGTACCATTGCACCCTGATTCTCAACATTTATTTGGATTTACCTATAAAGGGAAAAAATATACATATACTAGACTCCCTCAGGGATTTTCTGAAAGTCCACATGTATATACCATGGCCCTTAGATACTCTATGAGTACCTGTGAAATACCATCACATAGTCAGGTATTACTATACGTGGATGATATCTTAATAGCAGCAGATTCAGAACAACATTGCAAAGAAACTACCCTAACTGTGCTTCAGCATTTATACAATACTGGACATAAAGCTTCTAAACAGAAGTTGCAGTATTGCAAAAAGACAGTTGTCTATTTAGGGCATAACCTTTCACAAAAAGGTCGCTCGCTGCTAGAGATAAGGAAACAAGCTATACAGGAAGCACCTAAACCACAGACTAAACAACAGATGATGTCCTTTTTAGGGCTCTGCAATTATTGTAGAGAATGGTTACCAGATTATGCTTTTCTAGTTCAACCTTTGCAAAATTTAATATACGGGAAGGAGATGACTCTAAAGGACAAAATACAATGGACTGAGGACGGAGAAAATGCTTTTACAAATTTAAAAAGAATGTTGCAAACCAATGTGACCCTTGCTCTACCAGATTATCAACAACCATTCACCCTATGTGTAGATGCTAATCAAGGTTATATGAAAGCAGTATTAACACAGCCATTCGGAGCAAAAGAGAGACCGTTAGCATTCTATTCAAAACGATTAGATGCAGTAGCAGCTGGCTTTCCACAGTGTTTACAGGCATGTGCAGCTGCTGCAGAAGCAGTAAAGGTATCAGCAGAATTGGTACTTTGTCACCCCCTCATACTTAAAGTTCCTCATTCTGTGTCTCTAATCTTGTTGCAGACACCGCTTCCATTCTTAACACATACAAGACATCTTACCTTAGTGTCACTTTTGCTCTCACAACCTAACATTGAACTTCAGCGGTGTGGCCTATTGAACCCTAGCACGCTCCTCCCCACCGCAGAGGATGGGGAGCCACATTCTTGCAAAGCAACAATAGAAGAACAAACAAAACCAAGAGCAGATATTCTGCAAACTTTTATACCAGGATCAGAAGTTGTTTATGTAGATGGCTCAGCATCAAAAAATGATATGGGAAAAAATAAAGTTGGGTATGCTGTAGTTACATCTACTGAAGTGTTAGAAGCCAATGCACTCCCTTCTACTTGTTCAGCACAAGCGGCTGAACTCTATGCTGTGATCAGGGCATGTGAACTGTTCAAGAACAAGTCACTTACTATCTACACTGATAGTCAATATGTGTTTGCAGCTGTCCATCACCATGCAAGAGTCTGGAAAAATAGAGGTTTTAGAACATCACAGGGCACATCTCTTACTCATACAAATTTGCTACTTAGATTATTAGACGTTGTGCATTTACCGACTCACTTTGCACTGTGCAAATGCAAAGCACACCAGACTGATGACTCTGCAGAAACCGCAGGAAATAGTTTTGCAGATAAAACCGCCAAAGAAGCGGCACTGAAACAACCTACCTTATCAGTGGCAGACATTCTTTTTATAGATAGCGATGTGCTATGTGATGCACAGATTCATGCTCCTAAAATAGAAGTACAAAGTTGGATCAAAAGAGGAGCAATACAACGAGAGAAAGTTTACTATATGAATGACAAGCCCATCCTACCAAAAAATTTATACAAAACAGCTGCTTTGGTGAGCCATGGAAATACTCATGTCTCAACAGGAGGGATGGTACATATCATACAACAATATTTCTATGCTATAAATTTTTCTGATTATGCAAAACAATTTTGTAGGACATGCTTAATTTGTTGTAAACACAATGCACAAGGAAACATCAGACCAAAACGTGGCCAGTTCCCCACAGCTGAGTATCCGTTTCAAGTTGTACATATGGATTTTATTGAATTATCTTGGTCACAAGGAAAGAAATACTGTCTAGTTATTATAGACACCTTTTCTAAGTGGGTAGAAATATACCCTGTAAAGCATTGTGATGCAATGACCGTTGCAAAATGTTTGGTAAGCCATTATTTCCCTACCTATGGCATACCTCATATTATAAGATCAGACAATGGGACTCACTTTGTAAATCAGACTATGTCCCTTTGCTCACAAGCATTAGGTTTTACGCTTAAGAATCATTGTGCGTATCACCCTCAGAGCGCAGGCTTAGTGGAAAGGACCAACGGCACTATTAAAACAAGGCTAAGAAAGACAGTGGAAGAGACAAAAAGGCCGTGGCCAGAATGTTTGTCTCTAGTAAAATTATGGATGAGAATAACTCCCACTCCTGCAGGATTAACACCTTTTGAAATAGTGTATGGTAGACCATTTCCCCTAGCAACTGAAATGAATGACATAGAAAAAGCAGACCGAGAAAATACGCTGGCCGATTGGATGCGTAAACTACTAACATCACAACAAAAACATAGCCCCAGTAGTCTGCCGGTAAATTCTGTTTCTACTCAACAGGATAACTTGCAGCCGGGAGATTGGGTCCTGGTCAAGGTCCTGTTGCGGAAAGATTGGAGCACACCTCGGTGGGACGGTCCTTATCAAGTCCTCCTTACAACACCAACAGCAGTAAAGATCGCAGAACGACCTTCCTGGATACACAAAAGTCACTGTAAACCCATCAAGCCCTTATCAGAGGCCTCAGCAACAGAGTAGCAGTGGAAGTCCGCTACAAAGGCACAGTAACCAATAGGGTGCTGTTGTCTCAACCCGGTGAAGAAAACAACTGAGCTGCACTCTATTTAGGATGGCCCTGATAGGGTGGGGATGTGGTAAAGTGACTCTAGGGGTCATTCTTGTTGTAGGACTTGTATGGTTGTCCTGGCTCTCACCAGCTCCATTACAGCACCTACGGCGATGGACCCATGATGACTTCCATCTACGCCCGTTGCCCGCTGACCACTCACATCCATTTATGCAAAACTACTGGTACCGATATGTACATGATACTGTAACAGCGAAAAATGTGACAAATTGCTATGTTTGTTCAGTAATGCTCACTCATAGTGAAGGACCTACGGTGTATGGCAGAGCTATGAATATCTTCTGCAGGTATAGGATATCAAAGTAATGTTTCACTTATATTTTCTTTTGTTTTTCATTTTATTTTTCTGTTGTTTTATTACTGTTATACCATGTTTGAAAATGTTTATTAATCAAGCTCTTAACGCTGCTTTTCGGACACGCAGTACAATGTTTCTCTCCCTTACCCAAACTATAGAGACAGAGCCTGTTTCCAGCGATGGCGATGAAGAAGACATATAATTCATAATGACGGCCGAGCCGAAAGCACCCGTGCAGGGCTCGGACCTGAAGAACCGGAATTAAATGTTTTCCAGGATAATGACAATGTGGTCTAAATGAAGGTTGTACCTAAAGTGCTTTTGCAACTTGTACAATGTTGATGCTTCTGATCATACTGTCATGATAAACAGGAGGGACTGTTAGGTTGAAGAAACAGTTGTTAATCATTTCTGTATGATCAGCAATGAGTGTAAATATATATGTATACGTTATTTCTTATCTTCTAGCCACATACTCTTAGCTATTGTACTCTAAGTAGGTGGTTAACAGCTGCCTACTTAGATAAGAATCTCACTTCCCTCTCTTGCGCCCCCCATTGACTATAAATAAAGAAGACAAGGGGAACCACCCTTTGTAACACATTCTGCTGTAGTTTGCATTGCAGAGAGTGTGGGTACCCTTGCAAGTAAAACTGTAACCTGTGTGTGTCTCATAAATGTGGAGTTGGGGTGGAAACGCCGGGCGCTTTCCCCAACAGGGACGTTTCTTAGGTTAGAAACTGCCGTCACTGCAGCCAACACTGACTTTTAAGGAGAGACACTCAGCTCTTCCTATGAGCAGATCCACCATGGTGCACAAAATGACAGTATAATTATTATTTTAGGTGACACTTCAAATGTTGCATTATTTCATTCTTTACAAAACGACATTTTTATAACAATGATGTATAACAATGTTAATGTGTTTATGTATAATTCATATTTAAATTAAAGTTCATATTTTAGTTAAAAGCTACACCTACAGTACGTATATGAACTTGAATTTGAATCCAAACCCTTTTTCGTTCTTCTTCTTTAAATTCAAATATAAATTTCAATGCCACAACCTGTTTTCAACCACAATTCAAATGTAATTCAGATTAACAAAATGAACTGAAATTCAAGTTCATATATGTATTCAAAATCCTGAATTTTAGGATACGTATTTGAGAATTTCATTCTCAAATCAGTTCTGAATGGTGCACATCCCTAGTTCATATGTTAAATCATGCATTTTTTTTTTCAGAGTGAATACACACTGACTGCTCAGATAAATAACGTCAAAAATAATTTTCTTTTGTTGCTTAAGATTTTTGCACAGTCCTATACTGTATATAACAACTCAAACATTTTTTTATGTTATTTGTTTTAAAGAGGCTGCAATGTGTAACATTAACATCTGTATAAAGAGAAGGTTAGGCTTTTGGCTGACAGCAAGCAAAATGCAACAAATTGTATAATAATAATAATAATAATAATAATAATGAATGATTTTTGTTTGATGTTTAGAAAAACATTTATGGAACAAAGCAGACAATAAGGTATCTTTGCTAATTTTATATTGACAAACA
The DNA here is from genome assembly GCF_023856365.1 of Brienomyrus brachyistius. Taxonomy (NCBI): domain Eukaryota; kingdom Metazoa; phylum Chordata; class Actinopteri; order Osteoglossiformes; family Mormyridae; genus Brienomyrus; species Brienomyrus brachyistius. The sequence continues at coordinate 53,984 of NW_026042901.1, read as the reverse complement.
ACTAAACTGTCAAAATTATTTTGCAGGGAATAATCTTACTGACATTATAATAAAGCAAATATGAAAATAGTTGGAATCTCATTTACCTGTGATTATGACAAAGGTTCCATTCCCGAAGGTGACCTCATGAAGAAACACAGCAGCACAATAATACACTGCAGAATCTGACGGCTCCACGTTAGAAATAGTGAGGTTAAAACTCCCCTCTGCATTCAGTAAGGAGTAACGTCTTATGCTTTTATATTCCTTGTAAAATTCACCAGGTACGTAGAGAAGTGCTTTCGCCATGGGCTGGGGCTTCCGACCAACAGCTTGCTTAAACAAAGTAACAAAAGTTGTTTCTCCTTGACAGAAGCATGTCAGGGTCACACTGTCTCCAAGCTGAACCCTCATCAGGTGACTGGGCTGAACAACATCTGTAGTCAGTGCAGTGTCTGCAAAAACAGAAAAACAAAAAAAATCATAATCAAATAAGACATATAATAGTAATCTAAATAACTATTAACTATGATGCAGATTAAATGGCCAAATTCCACTGATCACATCATACAGATAAATGAAAATATTAAAATCCCAAAATAATTTATATTATAGGGCCTTACTAATGAAAATGAGAAGACCAAAGAGTCTGAACATTTTTGTGCTTCCACTGTTTAGAATAAACTGCTCTGCTGCTAAGTGAGAGATCATGGTCGTGGTCGGGATGAAAGGGCAGGAAACAGAGAGGAAACAGAGAGACACACATCAGGCTGATCTGATTGGCTGTTCACATGGGAACTTAAGTAACAGTGAAAAAGCATTTTAATGTGCACTTACATGACGTTTATTAATTTACTCCTTAACATCCAGTTAAAATGAGAACAATTAGATAAACAGGAGCAGATACTGAGCATATAAAGTTCTTTGTACAGAGTGCTGAGATACTGTGGGAGAGCATTTGCTAATCATCTCTCTCAGACAAGCTCAGCACAGTATGAGTCTGTTATCTATCTGATATTAGACAGTCTCTCATACAGTAATAATAATTGATACTTTATTGGTCCCTGTGGAGAAATTGTCTTAACTTCTCTCTCAACTTGCTCTCTTTTTTTTAGAGTAAACAGAGTAAGTTGTCTGCGAAGGGCAGCCACCCATAGTGATGCCCAGTGAGCTGGGGGTTAAGGGCCTCGCTCAAGGACGCAGAGATGTGCTGTGGCTGGGTTTGAACCAGCGACCATCTTATTACAAGCACACAGGCATTAGATCTTCTAATCACACTTAAAAGGCAGATTAAATGTTCTTTCCACCATGCAAACAGAATGTAAATTGTAGCTTTACTGCTTAGATTTACATTCACACATTTGCATTTAAAACAAGCATTTTAAGTGATGTACATGAGAGTAAATGGTGAATCAGTTTATTTGCCACTCTACACATTACATTGGCGCCCATTATAAGTAACTGTACAGTGACATTGCAGTTCCTCAGTTGCTTTGATGCATTTCTGGAATCACCCTTAACATCTGCAAAACTGTAAGTGCATTTCCCAAAACAATTCGTGCAAACAGCACCACACAGATGGACTGTCTACAAAAAAAGTCATAGAGGCCACCAGCAGCCCGAATACCACACCGTAAGGCCGTATGTTAGGATGCTCTCTATGGCAGAGCGGTAGGAGGCCACCAGCAGCCCGCATACCAGACCGTAAGGCAGCATGTTAGGATGCTCTCTATGGCAGAGCAGTTGAAGGTCCCGATCAAGAAATCCGACAAGTTTCCCCAATAAGCCAGTAACCCCGCTTCATAGAACAGGCCACAGGACTGGTTTTGGTGAGATAGTCCGAGTAGTAGGTAGAAATCAGGATGGAGACTGAGTGTGGGTCTAACAGGTGAGCAGATGTAGGACAGAATGTAGAGCCCTCTGGTGGAGTGCCTGTGCATGACTGAATGTATGGTTTGGGTCTGATGGTCTGAATAGTTGGTAGAAATAGGCACCTTCCTACCTGATGTGGTAGGTCTAGATAAGGGGTCACCAACATGGTGCCCCAAGGATGCCCCCAATGACCACATGAGTTGCCCGTGGACCTGTTCTATAAAATAGCACAACTCACCAGCGAACATCATCTAAAATTTTATTTTGTCCTGTTTCTAATCTATCACATTTGCATTTATATAGATTTGAAATTGAATATAAAAAAGCATTTAAAACATGTTTATCATGCATGAAGTTTAGACATGTTTAGGAGGGCGTTTAAAACTGATATCAAACTTCGTATGGCTCAGTACCCGTGAAGTAGCTCTCCGTTTTAAAAAGGTTGGTGACCCCTGGTCTAGATCTTGCAAGTTTGTTTGTACTGGCTGTGTGAACATACTGTAGCACTGTTAAGAATATGCAACACAGCCTGAGTTGGGGATCTGCTGTATGCATCAGTAATATAATGCTTTGTCCTTTTCTAGGCTGTTCATTAAGACATAAAGCCTGAAAGTTTTCTGAATGGCATTAATGAAATTGAGCACTGCCCCCACCTGCTGGCCAATTTATTAAAACATTGAAATCGCTGTCTGCACAGGCTGACGTGTCATTTAAGTCTGATAATTTTCTATGAGTCAAACGGCAAGAAAATGACAAGAAGTTAAAAACATGGAGTTAGATGAAGGAGAAAAGATTACAAATTTGAAGATTATGAAATCAGGACATGTCAGCTAAGTCAGCCAAGGTGGGTCTTAAACATATGGACGGAAGTATGAGCGCTAAACTTAAACGGGTTCACTTGTAACCGCTGCCACCAAATTTCGTTAAATTGCTGGGGAGGTCCAGATACATGAGACAGGAATAGAAGGATTATTCTTTATTAATATACAGACGAGGGTTACAACCCTCCCTAGGGCAATAGAAGGGGATACCTGCCACGGGACATTCTAAAACGCTTAATGTGAAAATGCGTAACGCAACTTAATGTATTAAAACAGTCACCACAAATCACCAAATTTCTCGCGAATGTATCTGGCCATAAAGACTTACCTGACAAGAAATCAAAACCGAAATGCTAGGAATATGGACTTTAAGCCTTTTCTTTATGGGCGTCAATGGAGGGGAAAACGCTTGACGTAAGATGAAGTCCATATTCCTAGCATTTCGGTTTTGATTTCTTCCCTGGCATGGGTGACGGGTGCACCACGTTCCCAAAGCCACGTTAGCCTCGAGCGAACTGCCCGGAGAAACCGCTCACACCAGCGCTGCAACCCGATCTCCTCCCCTTTTAAACACACATTTCTATGGCGTTAAATTAGTGCCAAAAGTCGTGCGCATAAAAACAGAAAATCCATGCTCTCTACGCGCTCGCGATTGCACAGCACTCACTCACTCGCTCGCCGTTAAATTAGGGCCAAAAGTCGAACCACGCGCGTGCGTGTGCTCGAGTGCTGAAAACCCATCCCCTCTACGCGCTCGCGTCTGCACAGCACTCGCTCGCTCGAATTTCCCGCTTCGTCTTACCGTATATAAAAGAATGGGCCAATGTACGGTAAATTGCATTGTGAATAAAATTTCTTAATACAACATCACAAAACCAATTTAATAAATTCAAATCCTGGGAAGAACGCTCCTCAGATATTAGTTCTCGGGTTAGTGTTAGCAGACTATAGGCGAAACCACCTTAAGTGCTATCTGTTAATGTTTATTAAATTAGCATTAAAATGGAGAGGTTTATAATATCTTTTGTCCTTGTAGCTGCTAAATACACTCATTATTAAAGCCATAAAGTTGTCTGCCTACTACATTGGAATCTCCACTGAGTAAGTGTTTTTGATGGATTTTATTTAACTTTATTATACTCTGGTCCTTAGATCTAATGTCATACTTCTTCACTTATATTGTTTGTGAAAAGGTTTACCACGGTCAAACAGAGCAGCCACTACATCATCATACATGAACAAGCACCTCACAAAACAAAAACATTTCATTTTCATAATTAAAACTTTTGAATGGTAGGCCTAGTGTGTGGATCAGAGACAAGATCTTGACACCTCATTAACTATAATTTGTTCTGTGAACAGCTCAGATACCACCTTCTCGAAAGTCTTCTGCATAAAATAGAAATAGGATTCAGCGCGACTCCACTAAATTTGGATTACCTGGAGTTCCTTTGTCATCAGGAGCTGTATCTTCTGCAGGCCCTGTCTAATCACATTGAAGTACCTCCTGCTATCACCCTGGCTTTGCAAGAGCTCTTTGACCTTGTGAGGGCACATCTGGAACGTCCAGCCCCATGTGTCACACAGGAAGTCGCTGCCACCAATAGACGACCCAAGATTTTGATTGAAGAACAATGTTTGAAAGAAATGCTCCATACTCAACTTCCTGTGCCTTGCATAGCCACACTGATGGGTGTTTCAAGAAGAACAATCTTAAGAAGAATAAAAGAGTATGAGCTCTGTGTTAGGGAACTTGACAATTTGGTTTCTTCTGTCAAGAATGATCTACCAAATGCAGGCTACAGGATAGTCAATGCAGGCTGCAGTCAATGGGCTACAGGGTTCGGTGGAGAAGAGTTGCAGCCTCCATGCATAGGGTTGATTCCATGCGCATCATATAAAGGTTGTCAAGTCTTGGCTGTGTTGTACGCAGAATGTACCAGGGCCTTTGTCTCTAGTACACGTGGACACAAACCACAAGTTGATCCGGTTTGTATTACCAGCAAATTTATTTGGAGTAAACCCTGGGTGGATTGGTGTGAGGTGGTGGTGGGGCTTTGGAGAAGATTTCCTGCCGATCAACACTAGCAACTTATATCTATCTGTCATGGAGGTCTCGGGACTCACAGATATTCAGAGACATGTGGATAGTTTACCAGTGGTTTTCAGCAGGAAATAGTTATTACTACAAATTGTCACCCCCCCCCCGCCCCCCACAGAAACTGGATCTGGCTATAGTGGGAAAATCTTTTTTTTTTTTTTTTTTGTGAGAACTTGAAAGCAAAACAAAACTTGGAAAAAATATATGCTCATTCACCAATTTTCTAATCTGGGGTCTAAAGTGGTCAGGCTTGCAAGTGTATTTGGTTATTTGTCTATCCTAGCCTGTTGCAGTGTATATTTCCTGTATATTTTGCATGTAAAAAATGTTGTTTGTTATGTCAGTGCTTAATATTATCATGTAGTCTTCATGAACTTTCTTCATCTTGGCCAGGGACTGCATTTGAAAAGTAGCCACTTGACTAAAATTGGCACATTTTCAGAAATGCCAGCAACAATACTGATAATGAACACCCCTCTAACTGACTCTCAGTTGGTTTAGAAAAAAGACTTTTAAGAGAAAAGAAAGCCTTCCTTTGGTTTTGCATTTTTCTCTTTTTTGTTGGCTGTGCACAATATATTAGAAGAATACCTTACAATTATATTAGTTAAGAAATAACAGATTGCGTATATACAATATTAAGGTGATAACAACAACCCTCACTGTCTCTAGGTGCTGCTTCAGACAGGGCATTCTGCAGCAGGGACACCACCCGTCGTGCAGCATCCAGCAAATCTCCCTATCACAACAGCCCACATAACAGAATAACATTAGTGTATGATTCAGTAGGGCTAGTCCAGGTCTGGAAAGTAGTTGGGCCAGATTTTTAAACCAAGAAATTTAGCTGGGCCAGACATTTTCAGCGGCCCAGTAAGCAACAGGTAATGGCATTTTAAACAAACACAAATCAAGGTTATTTTAAAAAACTACAACTGAACAGAATCTGAGAGCAATATTTTTTTTCACTTCTGAAATGAGAAAAATATTTTGGTCGTATCTGACCTAGACGCATCCCAAAGAAAAAAAATGCCTATTAGATGGTAAACAGACATAAAGAAAAAGGGAAAAATCGTCTATAATCATCATCCGCTTATACTGTGGTGATCCATTTCACCCACACAGGCATGATCACCATTAGCGGTTTTCACATTATTGTCGAGGTGACTATTCACTTTACCTCTGCTTTCTCCGACATCTTCCTGATTCTGCCGCCAACAAGGGGCTCATAGGGTGGAGACTGAGGGTGTTAAACAGACCAATCTTTTGTCACTGAATGCAACAAATAATGTATTTATCTGTCAAAAGTCCAGCACCAGGAAAAGCAACAGAGTGACAGTAGAAACTGTAATAATAATGGAAGTGCGCCGCCCTACAGGGAAGGAGGAGTGATGGGAGTCCCGGTGGTGGCTAAGCGCGCGTGGGGAGAGGCGTCGTACTGTGAGGCTTCATGAACTTCCGATGGGGCAGTGCTGTCATACAGCGGGGAGCCTGAGAGGGGCACTGTGGCCGGGTGCGAGAGCCCTGGGTAATGAGTTGTAGAGCTGCGCAGTGTCACGATCGGGTACAAGCAGGCAGGCGATCGTGCGGGCAAGGCGTGCAAGGAGCAAGCGGACAGGCAAAAACGGGAGTTTAATTAGGAAGCGCGGACGGGGAAACATCTCACGCATACAAACATCAATGACAGACACTGGACTCAGGTAAGACACGGACTGAAATACACAGGACTGAGCAAATTAACTAGATACAGCTGGGTACAAATCGGGAGAAAACACGTGGGTAATCAGGGGGCGTGGCACACAGGAGGAGCGGACGAGCCGGGCATGACACGCAGGAACTGAGAGCCCAAGCTGTTGGACATTCCACTGGACTAGGAGACTGGGGTGAGTGAGGAGGAGCTCATTGACCACAAACTGGGATACTGGCTGTGTGTGAGCAATGGGGTGGAGATTAAGGAAAGACGTTAAATCAGCATGCAGTGTTGCCTGGAAACAACAACAAATATACTAGTGTCACTGTACTAAAACAATATCAAAATAATGCCTATTTTTTATTCATTTTACTTGTAGAGTGCAAAGTACAAAGGAAAACAAAGAGTAACTATGGCGAAATAAATCAAAGCATGTCCCAGAATGATGGGCCTGAATGGATCAGGACAGAAGAAGGCGAAAGTCCTGTTAACGAGGTGAGACGATGCAGACACAGGCCAGGATGTGGGTATAGGCGAGAACAAGAGGGAAGACGGGGGCCCGAGACTCAGCATGGGGACAGGTGGGGGAGGGGAGGCACGGGCTCACCTGGAGCTGCTCCCGGAGGTGCCGCTATGACTCATGGGTAACATGCCGGAATGGGACGGCACCTGTAGGCTGGACCAGTTGTCATGGGAGGGCAACATGGACAGACAGGTAGACGAGCTGTCTGAATAAGCAGCTGCAAGTATAAAACAATAAATGAAGCAGGTATGTGGTGGGCAGTGTTACAGCGTCCTTAATATGGTCAATACAGAAAAGGCATGTTATCATGTTATGTATATACTGCCTCCAGTTACTTAATGCCTAACTTTAATACATTGATTGATTTGTTCACTGCTGCAGCCTGTGTCAACTTTCCTTTCAGACAGATGTAAAGTCCATTCTGTTTTTGTTCTGTGTAGTTTTTTTTGAACAGCATATGGCTGAATTCTGTTAAACCTCAGACTGAAGAAAATTGTGTTAATTGAAAAGCAAATATCAAAAACTCAGTCTGCAGGAATGTTTTTCTAAATATTTCTGTGGACTTTTGGAAATTTCACGAAATTCCATTGCTCCATTACATAAACACTGAGTGAGATTTCATTCCCATTACTGCAACGTATGAAGAGGATTATGACTTATTACTTTAGGTTATCGGACTGAGTGAGTTTTCGAAATTTGCTCTTCGATAACTGAAGCAGTGCTGTGAATGCAGAGGTTATATGCGTCGCATATCAACAGAACTGTATGTTTATGTCTTGTCTTAATTATTTTGATTAAATGTCTAACTATTCCCAATATGTGTGAACATACTTGGCCAAATAAAGCTGATTCTGATTCAGTCAGAGGGTAATCGTCGGTGTGCTGTACTATCGTGGTGACCCACACAGAGAGCTTAGGACCATGATTTCAGTGTGTGCTTGTGTGAGGGGACAGGCAGGGCGGCGGCTCACTGGGTGATGCACTCCTGTGGGTATAGGGGCTGGGATAGGGGGCGGAGCAGTTACTCCTCAAGGAGGAGTAACAGTCACAGCCGTGGGGGGAGGAGAGGGAGAGGGTGCTCCCAAACTGGGGGTGTGGGTTTGATGAAGAGCAGAGAGACCCTGAGCCTGGGATGAACCAGCTGCCTACTGAAACGAAAGCGGATAAAGACAGAAACTAGAACCTCAAACTAAACAACACAAACAACAATATCAAGTTATATTCAATCATTAAACCGTTATATATTTAATCTAAACAATAGTAATAAATATCGTTCCGATTCAAAATATCATTTACGGGTGAATCTTATGACTTGCATTGGGAAACAGGAAACGGGCCAAGCTGCAGGGCCAGTTCAAAGGCATAGTGCGAGGCGCCCAGAAAGGGGGCGAGGTCTGGGCGGAGTCAGCTAAAGAAGAAAAAGGCCTGACCTTTTTCTGGATGCTGTGGACTGTGTTTGTGTGTGAGCTGCAGCTGCATGTTCCTTACATTTTTTTTATTAACACCAGCACCGTGAGGTTTGGCCTGGACTGGGTCCTGTCCTGCACGGTTGAAGACATGTTGACTGATGGTCAGCCCGTGTTCTGTTGGATCCCACAGAAAGGAAATGGGAATCCCGTTTGGATCGGATGCTGACAGTTGAAAAAAAACTCATGTCTGTGTGTTATGAAAGAATATCAATAAATGTTTCCGAAAGGGGATGACTCATTTGGTAATTATTTACGGCTTATGTTATGGCTGAGAAATTTACAGTCTTTACTAAAGTCTGACTTCTTTCGAGTCACCTTTAATATAGATTGGACACTCTCTATGCTATGTACAATACTTATATAGATGGTACATGTTTACTTGCTTGCACAGATGGTTGATTAGGTAATTAGTGTAAGTGTGTGTGTGTGTGTGTGTGTGTCCAATCGCATGTATGTCCAAGGTCCATAGTAAGTAATATACACTGATCAAGAGATGCCTGAAAGTGGATGAAAGAGGACATTAGTGGGTGTATCACTTAGTGTAACGGGTGCAGGAAAATGAGCAGGACTGCAAGCCATATAATGACCCACTGTCCTTATCTAGCTCTTAATACAGTATGCATACAGTGATGTATCTACAATGGACAGCTACTATAAGCAGATAGCACAGTACAGGTGCTTAATCTGTATGCTATTTCCATCCATCCATTGTCCAAACCGCTTATCCTACTGGGTCACAGGGGGTCCGGAGTCTATCCCGGAATCAATGGGCACGAGGCAGGGAAGAACCCAGGATGGGGGGCCAGCCCATCACAGCTCACACTCACACACCATTCACTCACACATGCACACCTACGGGCAATTTAGCTACTCCAATTAGCCTCAGCATGTTTTTGGACTGTGGGGGGAAACCGGAGGAAACTAGCAGCTTTGTGTGGTAATTGTTTGTATTAAAAATACATTGGATCAAGTCAAATTATTTTTATGAAGAATTAACATCTAAAAGCTGCTAGTAGACCGTGGGAAAATAATTTTTCTATTTTCTTGCTGCCATCTCGTGGCCAAAAGTAGGTATTGCAATTTCCATCATATGTAAGAGGGCCTGCCCATCAGAGTAATGTACATCCTGTGACATGTATTGACTATCAAGACAAACTGAAACACGGTGTATTAGGCTGTCAATGAGTACTGGACTAGGGTGAAAAACTGCCTGATAATCTACCTATTAACTAGAAGAGTACAAACTGGAGACGGATCCCCTAATACAGAGGGATTAACGTCTGTGCCACATCCAGAACCATTCAGTGTAGGAGTCTGGTGGTTCTACTGGATACTGACAAGTACCCAGCCCCTTTGTTCCCTCTGATAATCATCAGTCCTCCTCTGAATGCCTTCACCACTCTATTCCTGAATAGGTACACATTTAAATATGCTAGCAAGATCAAGGTATTGGGATAACTGTTAGGTTCGCTGTTAAGAGAGTTGCAGTGAAAACCATCATACACAGTGGCCCTTTCTGGATAAGATTACCTCCCTCTGATCTAACAGGTCAAGATCAAAGCAAGGTGCATTGCAATGTCTGACACCCAGCACACTACAGCATATAAAATACAGGTATCCATCGCCTTCCGCATTTGGAACCGGGACCACTTGTTGCAAGTCAATTTGGGCGTATCTCAAGTTATACGAGAGAGGCAAGACATTAAGGACAGTATACACAGTACTGAAATAATAATGTACATATTAAACCACAGCACTTAATAAACAGATACTGCACTTACATTTCACAAAAAAAAAATAAAGCACAGATTGCACTAAGAAATCAAAAGATGCATGTGCTAGCAAACAGTGGGAGCTGAGGAAGAAGCAGTGGTGAAATACTTTATTGTACAGTACAGTAAGTTTCTTTTTATAGAATGAAATAGCATACAGGGGGCGGCATGGTGGTGCAGTGGTTAGCACTGTTGCCTCACACCTCTGGGACCCGGGTTCGAGTCTCTGCCTGGGTCACATGGGTGTGGAGTTTGCATGTTCTCCCCATGTCGTCGTGGGGTTTCCTCCCGCAGTCCAAGAATATGCTGAGAATATGCTGAGGCTAACTGGAGTTACTAAATTGCCCGTAGGTATGCATGTATGAGTGAATAGTGTGTGAGTGTGCCCTGTGATGGGCTGGCTCCCCATCCTGGGTTGTTCCCTGCCTCGTGCCCATTGCTTCCGGGATAGGCTCCAGACCCCCCACGACCCAGTAGGATAAGCGGTTTGGACAATGGATGGATGGATGGAAATAGCATACAGATCTTATAAGCACCTGTACTGTGCTATCTGCTCATAGTAGCTGTCCATTGTAGATACATCACTGTATGCATACTGTATTAAGAGCTAGACAAGGGTCATTATATGGCTTGCAGTCCTGCTCATTTTCCTGCACGCGTTACACTAAGTGATACACCCACTAATGTCCTCTTTTATCCACTTTCGGGCATCTCTTGATCAGTGTATATTATTTACTATGGACCTTGGACATACATGCGATTGAACGCACACACACACTTACACTAATTACCTAATCATCCATCTGTGCAAGCAGGTAAACATTTACCATCTATGTAAGTATTGCACATTGCATAGAGAGTGTCCAATCTATATTAAAGGTGACTCAAAAGAAGTCAGACTTCAGTAAAGACTGTAAATTGGCAGCCATAACATAAGCCGTAAATAATTACCAAATGAGTCATCCCCTTTCGGAAACATTTATTGATATTCTTTCATAACACACAGACATGAGTTTTTTTTCAACTGTCAGCATCCTTCTCGATTGTCAGAAGCTCTGCGCTAGAGGGAGGTTTACTGGTCTTATACTCTTCTGGCACCTTGTGTGATTCCTGACTTGGGACATCAGTTTGGCTCCTTCTGTATGTGGTTTACATTGTATTTGTTCTTTAAAGTTGCCCCTTCAGAATTAGACAGTGTAACCAGCTTGCCACATATTGCCTGGATGACATAAGGTCCGGTAAAATCCGGTTCCGTTCTTCCTCCTTTCCGTCCCCGCTTCCTCATGTTGAACAGAAGCGCCTCATCTCCAACATGATAAACTGTGTTTTGGTACCTCTTTTGTATTCGTTTACCACATGCCTGCTTCTGTTTTTCCTGTGACTAGGAGATGTTTTCAGCTGTTGTTGCTTATTGTCTCAACTACTTTATTTTTTTCATCAAAAAACGTGCCGTAGCTTTTCTCATCGGGAAGAATAATTGTGGAAAGCTGAAGTGGAAAAACATTCATAGCAAATTATTATTATTCACAGATCATTATAAAGAGTCATTTTCTAAAAGCATTAAGAACAATGTAATTTGCTGTTTCAAGATATGTTTTTAAATAACTACTTGTCAGTCATAAGAAACTCTTCAACACACATGATCCGATCTTGCCACAAATCATTTTTAATCTCACTTTTGTTGCCAGCAGTTCAGACATTAATGGCTGTGTGTTGAGTTATTTTGAGGGGACATCAAATTTACACCATTATACAAGCTGTACACTGATTACTTTACATTCTATCAGAGTTTCATATCTTTAACGTTGTCCCTTGAAAAGATATAATAAAATATTTACAAAAATGTGTGGGGTGTACTCACTTTTGTGAGATACTGTATATTAAGGGATTGATTGTCAATAATATCAGTAATTCCTGATGTAATGTTAAAAGAATAGAGCCTGTCTCACACAGTTCTAAAACAACCTCAAAAACAGACTTACCATTTTATGTCATCATTCGTTTTCTCATCCAGGCCATTGGTTTGGGGATGATATGCAGCAGTGATCAACGGCAGAACAGGGGCTCTGAACGCAGTATGGATTAAAAAGGAATTAACCATCTCTCTCAATATAAAATTAGGATCATTTATTCTCTACAGAGGCCCCCATAGAATAGTGCATCCATCCCCTCACTCATGTTTAGACAGACGTAAGGCAACAGGCCAATGACATTCAGAACAGCAACAACATCAACAATTGTACAGCTAGTTTTAAAATTTAATAAAAAAGACAAACCAATTAGGTAATATTAATGAAATTATTAAAATGTGCAGATTAATAGTCAGAAATAATTTGCGATTTTAAGAGCGGAAAGGATACATTAAAACTCAATTACATTTATCCCTTAATAATATAAAAAGGTTTTTGAATTTTACATCATGATAAATGCGAACTATATGTGATTACTAATTACTGTTGACTAATTTCCTGTCTGGACGTTTCCCTCCTCATTGTTAAAAGTCATTATATGTCTGGGTGCCAGTCAGTGGAAGCACACAGACATGTTGGCCAGCTGTCATATTCATTCAGCACCAGCCCATCAAGTAGAGAATTCAGCACCACGGACAGTGACCTGTGTTACAATGACATCAGGTCATTGGCTCTAAATATTTTTCTAGAAATAACTAAATGGCTCTATTGTAGAAATTTCCAGCCAGAGTCTTGTGGTGCGTTCGTTTTTCTCTCGGAACTTGGAAATTCCAAATTGGGTGACATCACATCCAACAATCTCCCGTTCAAGCTAGCACAACTCGGAACAAACATGGCTGCCTCCATGAATACGCTGCTGTGTTGTTGCTTTATATTTTAGCAGTTATGGAGTAAGATTATTATTTCAGACAAATAAACAAGAAACAGGAACTAGTCAAACCACATTAAAAGCTTTATAAAGTATTTTAGTACATTCATAGCGATATTCTTTTTTCGAGAGGCAAACAAACTACAAACAAACCAAAAACACTAACAAGTCTGGTAAAAATCTGATATTGCATGTTAGGATACTGTTTACGGTCACAATATGGTATTCTCTAAATCGAACACGTGCAATTACATTAATAATTACTAATAATTATAAATAATAATAATAATAAATGGGCGGTATGGTCGTGCACTGGTTAGCACTGTTGCCTCACACCTCTGGGACCCAGGTTCAAATCTCCGCCTGGGTCACATGTGTGTGGAGTTTGCATGTTCTCCCCATGTCGTCGTGGGGTTTCCTCCGGGTACTCCGGTTCCCCCCCACAGTCCAAAAACATGCTGAGGCTAATTGGACTTGCTAAATTGCCCGTAGGAATGCATGTGAGAGTGCATGGTGTGTGTGAGTGTGCCCTGCGATGGGCTGGCCCCCCATCCTGGGTTGTTCCCAGCCTCGTGCCCATTGCTTCCGGGATAGGCTCCGGACCCCCCGTGACCCAGTAGGATAAGCAGTTTGGAAAATGGATGGATGGGATAATAATAAATTTAACAAAATAAACATTTTTAAGGATTTGTAAAATAGAATTAATGTTGAGTGTGTAAGCCGCCATGTTGAAATTACGTCACAGGGGCAACTCGGACAAGAAGATTCTGTCAGACATTAACGTCATAAAAGAGGCGTTTCTAATGGGAAGTGATGTTTTTCGTGACGTTTTTGTCCGAGTTGGAGTGAAATAATCAAACGCAGCATGTGTTCCTATTTGAAGAGAATATTCTATTTTTATTCTAAGGAACTACAGAAAATCAGCTCTGCATGTGATCTCCCCTTTACTGCTCGAGCAGGGCACACGCACATCAACAAGTGTCAAGGCAGCAAGTGCATGCAAACAACTTCTCAGGACGGTTACAGTATAGGACCTTCAGAAAGAGCCAGACTGCGGCGTCATTCAGAGATTCCATTGTCTAAGGCTTGCACTAAAACATTACAGCATATTTAAACAAAGTAGCATGGCACCTGTGTCAGAATCCCTCCCTGCCTTGTTCTGTTCTCTCTTTGTTGTCCCCATTTAGCCAGCACATGTCACTGGCCATCCTGACTCCTCTTTTGATTGTGGGTTTTAAGGATATCAGTGGGTCTGTGTTTTCATAATTGTCCCCCAGGCCACCATGCTGCTCAGCCCTTGATTCCAACTACAGTTGCAATCAGGTGGTTCTCAATCTACTAGGACTGTATAACAGGATTGGCCACCTGTTCTACCTTTACTCGTTCAGCCGCATTCATGAGTCTGGCCTATAGGTTATTCAAATTTTGTCCTGCCAAATTTACCGGACAGGAGGTGGACACTGCAAATGAATGTGTGAATACTCCAATACCTACATCTTTACAAGTTACCTGAAGTGGTTTGGTAAATGATTGTGAGGTTGGAAGTCCTTCTTGATGTCTGTTTGCAGCTCATCCACCAGCAACTGCACGAGTTGTCGCTCCCAGAGGGAATCCCACTCTCGGTCCGCTGGAGGGTCCATCTCACTGTAGCTGGAGTATGTTTCCATCAGTCACTTGGCGTGGGGCTCACAGAATTTACCAGGCTCCTGTTTAATCTGACGCACCTTAGTCCAGTCCATGCATCTGGGGAACTTCTCTGAAAATCTCTGGCAGATTCTTTGCAGCTATACTTGATATTGGGTACTTGCCGCAACTAAGTAATGGGTTGTTGAATCAAAGTCCCGTTCCATGTCAAAAATAACCCCATTTTAGGGTTTTGTTAAACAACTGGTCTAATTTGGATGCAGAGGTTCTGCACGGAAGGCCCAGTCTCTGAAGGGCTGTGGCATAGCGAGGCCTGTTCTGCCTGGAATCCGGCAGGTCACTGGCAACATCCCCCAACTCCTTCATCTATAAGGTCGGGAAACCAGAACGTTTACTCCCCCTTATGGATAAGGACATACCAACGTTGGGGCAACTCCTGCTGCCTGAGTCTTCAACCAAGTCCAAAACAAAAGTATACAATGTTAGGAAGGGTAATTCAATGGTATGAGACTGAAACTAGAAACTGTAAATCGGATGGAGTTAAATAGCAATACTGTGGAAGAGGCATGGGAATTTTTTAAAAGCACATTGTTGCAAGTGCAAAAGAACTTCATACCCGTTTCCAGAAAAACTAAATCTAGGAAACTGCAACCAAGCTGGTGTCATGACCTGCTTGTACGATCCTCGTGTGTGCCACGCCCCCTCATTAACCATGTGTGCTGCCCCGATTGTAACCAGCTGTTTTCTGTCAGTTTGAGTAGTCCTGTGTATTTAGTCCACATTCAAGTCTGTTTCCCCAGTCCTGTCATTGAAATCTCTCGCTGTTGGTACCTGTTTTCATCAATAAACCCTCATTCCCGACTCTCCGTTTCCCGGATCCTTGATTCCTCGCTTCCTGCCTGTTCGTCCAGCACGCGATGTCACAGGTGGTTTACTACGAAAATTAAGAATAAAGTCAGGAGCAAAAGGGCTTTCTTCCACAAATGGAAATTAACTAATGATTTCAAAATAAAGCAGGAGTATCTAAGTCTACAGGTTTAGTTAATAACAGTTATAAGGATGACGTTAAAAGTTTCTTCCAATATTTTAACTCCGAAAGAGCTCTAAAAGCTGAAAATCACTCATTTGCAGGATAGTAAGGGCCTTATAATTGAAAATGAAATTGATATAAATGAGTTTAATGATTATTTTACAATGGCTGTTCACAGTAGAATAGCTTACCACCATTTAGTACAAATACAACGATGTCTATGACCAATATATGTATAACTGAGGCTGATGTGGTACAAAGCCTAGCTAAGCTCAAAATAAATAAATCGCAAGGCCCTGATGGCATCTTATCTATAGTTTTAAAAGAGATGAGGGGTATTATTAGCCAACCTTTAACTTTACTATTCCAGAAATCATTATCTGCTGGTGTGGTATCTTCTGATTGATGTTAGATCATGTCTCATGTCCAGAGAGGCTACAACAGGATCTGGATTTAATTAGCGACTGGGCTCATACGTGGCAGATGAAATTTAACATAGATAAATATAAGGTAATCCATGCAGGGAGCAGAAATATAGTAAATATAGTAAAGTACAGATATTTTATGGGTTCCACTGAAATAAAGGTAGCTGATTACGAGAAAGATCTCGGTGTGTATGTTGATACTTCCATGTCCCACTCTTGCCAGTGTGGGGAAGCATTAAAAAAAGGCAAAAGGATGTTGGATTAAACTCCACACACCTAGAGATGTAAGTCAAGAGAAGTGATGCTACGATTATATAATTCCTTGGTAAGATCCCACCTAGAATACTGTGTGCAGGTTTGGTCACCATACCTTCAGAAGGACATTGCTGCCTTGGAAAAGGTGCAACGTAGGATGACTAGAATGATTCCTGCACTTAGAGGAATGTCTTATGAGGAGAGGTTCGCTGAGCTGAATCTGTTTAGCCTCAAGCAAAGGAGACTATGGGGGGACATGATCCAGGTATATAAGATTCTAACAGGTCGGGATGCTGTTCAGCCAAATGACCATTTCAATATTAATTTAAAATACTAGAACTCGTGGCCATAGTGGAAATTAGCTGGAGAACATTTAAAAATGAATCTGAGGAAGCACTTCAATTCAATTCAATTTTATTTATATAGCGCTTTTAACGACATGCATTGTCACAAAGCACTTTACATTTAACCGGCCAGAACCCCACCAAGCAAGCCTGAGGCGACAGTGGCAAGGAAACTCCCTCTAGCAGGAAGAAACCTTGAGTGGAACCTAGACTCAGAAGGGGACCCCATCCTCCTCTGGGCGACCAAGGAGCATGAAACTGCATTTACATTGACATTCATTAGAGTTCATATAGTTATAAAGTCCCAGTTGGTTTCATGTAGTTATATCCAGGAGTCCAGGTGCGGGTTCACACGGTGTAGTCGGCTCGGTATCAGCTCGAAAAAGAGAAGATGGAGAAGAGTTATTGCCCTACACCTAACCGGCAGGACTAAAGCAACTATGACAGCCTGCCTAAAAGAGTGACCTGGAAGGAAGCACAGGCATGAGGGTTTACAGAGGTTTTGGCGTCAAGCCACCTCCCATCCACAGCTTAAGTGATCGGCGAGAGTGGCAGGACGACAGCACCAATCCCCCCTTTCCCCTTCAATCTCAAATAACTATGAACCTCCAGATTTCCCATTCACCTTAGAAAAGAAGATTTAACTATCCAAAAGACTGGCGAAAGAGGTACATCTTAAGCCTTGACTTAAAAGCAGAGATTGTGTCTGAGTTCCGAACACTAATAGGAAGTTTATTCCATAGCTGTGGTGCTTTATGAGCAAATGCTCTTCCCCCAAAGGTAATGTTCTTTATTCTGGGTACGGATAGAATACCTCCATCTCGTCATCTAAGTGTATGATTCGGAACGCAAATGAGGTCACTCACATACTGCGGTGCAAGACCATTTACAGCTTTATAGGTTAAGAGCAGTGTTTTGTAGTCAACACGAAATCTAACTGGCAGCCAGTGCAGTGAAGATAAAATTGGGGTAATATGATTATATGTTTTAGTTTAACTATTGCTAGTAGCGGTTCAATCAATGCTGGGAGCATCGCTGAATAATTTTGATGGAACAGGGTCTAGCATACAAGTAGATGAATTTGAAGATAAAATTAAGTACATCAGTTCTGACTGGTTAACCAATATTCAATATTCAAAATGTTCTGTTTAATTGAGCATATTTTTGGTCAAAAAGTTTCATAAAGTCGTCACTGGAAAATAACCAGTGGTCTGGTTATTAGTCAGCTTGGACACCATAGTAAATAGGAATCTAGGATTATTTTTGTTTATTTCAATTAGTTCTGATAGATACTAGATGATTTGGCGGCACTAAGAGCCTTTTTGTAGCTACCCATAGCCTCTTTCCATGCTAGTTCGAACACCACTAGTTTAGTATGATGCCACTTACATTCTGTAAGGACATAAAACTTATAGGTCCTGCAGGCCCCAACTCTGATCAGCCTGCATCAGTCTATTTCAGAGCTCCGCTGGCCCAGGCAAGACTGGACTCAACTCGTCAAACCACCCCTTTTAAGGAAGGCAAATGCCTGCCGGCTCCTGAGAGACTGGATAGGAATAACTGGAGCAGCACAGAAAAAGCAAGACCTTTCACCCCCGGAGTGACCAGAGTTCCACAATCAATCCACAGCAACAACAGCTGTCAGCCTCCAGACACAGACACCTTTTCCACTATAAACAGGATAACTCAGCACACATAGATGTTAGGGACAAATACACGCATGTTTGGTCTCGTTTGAATAGGCATGAGACGAGGAGTATTATACTCTCAGATTTAAGGCAGTATAGCTTTTCCTAAGAGAAATACAGAAACTTCGGCTCAACCCACCAAACTGAGAGAGATTCTCTCATGGTAGAACAAGGGAATTACAACCACCCCCTAAAGTGATCTGATTGGCTGGGGACTTGAGAACCAAGGTCAGCAATGCCCCTAAAATTAACCATTGACCGAAATTAGTCAGTCTTCAGAAACATGCCATCACCTGGTCTGGATACTTAAGGAAGGGCTTCAGAAGTAGTCGGGGAGTCACTCTGTAATCAGAGCTCCCGCAGAGAACTGGGTGAAAGTCTATCTGTAGTCAGATACTTTCCACAGAACTTTGTTCACTCTCAGCTGAGGAATGTGATTGTTTAATATTGTATTTGTCCAAATGTATTTACAAGTATGTGTCCACATGTCAATAATTGTATATTGTAGTATTTTTAATAAATGTTGTTTCGATTACTTTATGACTGTCTGATTTGCTAACTTCTTCATAAACTTTCCAGATTGGACTTCTATCCTTATTAGGACTATGGTGGTAAATACTATCTTGCAGCCTCTGGGTTAAATCCCATTTATTTATCCGGGTCCCAAACTTGACTGCCCAAGTTAAGTTAGGTGGATACCAAAACTACACCTCTGGAGTTCGCACACGCTGATGACAGGTACCGGTCTACCCTCTGAGGGGCGTACACACTATGTTCCTAGGCACCGGGCATAGTCCCTGAGACGCTCACATGGTAAGACAATGGGTGGCATCGGCGGAGGCCCAAAGTAAACCTCGTACAACCTTTTTTATTTTTAACTGAGCAATTTTCTCTAGTGGAATTAAGCATAGATGCTAAATAATCCGTAATGCTATCAAGTTCAGCAGAATTCGACATTAGTTTGGTTGAAAACGATAGCTCAGGGAGGTTATCGATAAAGTTACTTGCTGTATTTGACGTGATTGTACGTTTGGCGAGTCGGGGGGCTAATATTTTGAGCAAGGGAAATATTGAACGCAATAAGATGATGGTCAGAGATAATACTGGACTGAGGCAGTAGAGTTGAATACATGATATGAAGACAACTGGATCACAACTGGATCACGGGGGAATCATAAGCAGGGAAGAACACACAGGCAAACAGCAGCAGCAACATTAAAGGCAGGACTGAGAAGCACATTTATACAAGGCTAAGCAGGGAGCAAACTAGAGGCACCTGAAATGAGTAACACAAGGGCAGGAAGGAGAGGTAAAACAAACGCGGAACAGGCATGGCACGTTATACCACACTAGGGAGGAAACGGGAGGTTCAGGAGGGCAGGGTGTGGCAGGGATCCGTTTCAAAATTTAATTTTGGCTTGTACAAACCTTGGTAAAAGCTGCAAAAGATCGATCAACCACTTTCTGAGCTATTGTCTTAACAAACAAAGCATCTGTTGGGGTGGCGGTGTCTGGGGAATACCATGTGTAATACACCTTGTGAAGATTTATATGTAAAACAAAATATTTTTTGATTCTATCACACATATAGAAATTATCCATCCATCCATTTTCCAAACCGCTTATCCTATTGGGTCGCGGGGGGTCCGGAGCCTATCCCAGAATCAATGGGCACGAGGCAGGGAACAACCCAGGATGGGGGGCCAGCCCATCGCAGGGCACACTCACACACCATCCACTCACACACACACACCTACGGGCAATTCAGCAACTCCAATTAGCCCCAGCATGTTTTTGGACTGTGGGGGGAAACCGGAGTACCCAGAGGAAACCCCACAACGACATGGGGAGAACATGCAAACTCCACACACATGTGACCCAGGCGGAGACACGAACCCGGGTCCCAGAGGTGTGAGGCGACAGTGCTAACCACTGCACCACCATGCCGCCCCTTATAGAAATTATTCTAGGTTTAAATAGTAATTTAGCTGAGTAACTAGGCTGAAATTCTAGATAGTTGCAATTTTAAGAATTATTACTATTATTCACAGCTTTTAAGCATGCAGTTGGATGACGGATGGATGGATATTCAGCCACCAGAAATGCCAATTGTTGTTAAGAGGATCAAAGTCTGCAAAGTAGTATGCAGGGTTTAAGGCCAGAACACAGCATACTCTCCGACAGAAAGCATAAAGTTCACTGGGGGAATTTCTGTGGCCACTGCCTGAACAGCATGTGTGGAGAATGTTTATGAGGGTCGAGCCATGCAGAGCTGCTGGCCCTGGCATGTAATGATGAATCACAAATCAGTTAAAAATCGGTGCAAATGCATGAAGATTTAAACCGGCTGATGTGGAAAATGAATCACTATTGTAGGAGTACTTCACAGTACTTTAACAGAAAAACTGGTGTAATATTACATTTGATTTCACAATGTGAGTTTGACGTCAGATGTCACTGCGTATCACGTCGACATCGTACGTCAGTTTTTGGTTTTGAGCGAACGCGAGATGATGAATGAATTTGAAACTGAGGACGGCACAGTGGTTAGTGCTGGCTTCGGTCCAGGGCCCTTTCTGTGTGGAGTTCGCATGCTCTCCCCGTTTTCGCCGGGGACTCCAGGTTCCTCCCACGGTCCAAAAGCATGCAGGATAGGTTGACTGGTGAGTCTAAATTGGCCCTGTAGTTGTGTGAGTGTGTGCGACCTGCGGTGTGTAGGTGACTGCCTGGGCTTGGTTCCTGTCTGCGCCCCTTGTTCCCGGGATAGGCTCCGGTCTCCCCCGCGATCCCAGTTGGGATTAAGTGGTTTCAGAAAATGGATGGATGGACGCACTGCCCGATCTTCAATTGGCGGTGTGGCAGCATATTAGCTTTCCGGTAATCACAAACGAGGAGGAAACAGCGAGAAAAGCACAGACAAGACATAAACTGCATGCAAACATTGTAATAGACTGATAACATACACAAACAGGTCCACTGGCACCACCGTGAGCTGAGTGAAGATTATTAAAAGGGCAAAGCACGCTAAAAAGCTGCACATGCAAACCTTAGCTTATTTATTTGATTTATTTTTTTTTATTTACTTATTTTGATTTGGGATTTTTTTCAACAGTATTTTATTCAAATTCAGTTGCACTGTTCACAACAGTGTCAACAGTTCAGAAAGATAAATATAAGAATATTTTTGAATATATTTGTCTGCAGCTCATTCTGCAAAAAATGAGAAAATTGAACTCAGAATTGTGAATCGTATCAAATGGTGAGTTGAATGTATCGTTACATCCCTAGTTCTTACAGTAGTACTATGGTATGGTGGAGCCACATGACAGGAAGGCAGTACATTGCGAAGTCTGTTAAGAACATCATTCGCACTGAACTGCCCTCCATTGACCAGCTGTACTTTAACTGCCACAGTAACAAGGTTCAGTCTATAATCCAGGACTCTGACCACCATCCACAAACACTGACTAGCAGATTCATGAACAGCTTCATTCGCCAAACAATTCAAACCTGCAGCTTTTGCATCCCCTGTAACAGTCATTTCCACGGCAGCTGCACTGTACAGCTGTTACTGCACTTTATCCACCACTGACCACGTATCATCCAGTTTTGTCCTGCTTTGTATCGCACTGTTTCTGCACCATGTTGTCTTGTACTCCCTTGTGTTGTTATGCACCATCTGTGTTGTTCTGAGCAGTGCCATGATGCAATATTACAAAAAGATCTTGAGGAAATGCAGAGTTCTGGAGGAGATTCTCACAGATCATGGCATGTGTTTATACTGAAGAAACTGTACAAATTGCTAGACATAAAACACAGGACTGGCAACTGTGGTACGTTTTAACACCTTGATAAAAAACTTAAAATCCATAGTAAGTAGGACAACCTCATAGAACCTTTACTAGTCATTGTTCAGAAGATTAACACGGATTAAAAACCATTACTATGAAAGCACGCTAATCAGTTAAGTTGATTATGTGGAGAGAGAGAAAAAAAACTGTCTTTGAAAAAGATCAACCATAGAACGAAGCTGCAGCATTGACACCCCCTAGTGGTGATTTGAAGATAGTTCTGTCTGTAGCAGCTAAGCAGTAGATTTGGCGTCAGGTGCCATGACAAACTCAGTGCTGCTCGGTTTGAACGGCAGAAGCACAAAAATAAAGGGGGCATCTACTGCACGCCCCCCACCCTTGAAAATGGTACAAATTATCATGCAACAGTTTTCTTAAGTAAGTCTTTTTGGGCGTCTGCAGAAACCTCCACGATGCGATTGCCCTGATTAAGAAGTGCGCAGCGGATACAATTTGGGATGCATCGTTCATCCGATTTATTAATATATAATTATTAGTATGTCTATATTATTTTAGGAACGTTACTTGACGAATATTTTTCATTGAGATTGATTCCCCGTTTAAAATTTTGGTGACACTTCATATTTTTTAAGAGAGACAGACAATTTGACGCATGCAATTTGCAGAAATATGTTGTGCCGCTATAAAGTACACAGGCAGCATGACAAACATAAGTACTCACTGAAGCCACGACATACGCCCGGCTGGCCCCAGCGGTACCCCTAAGAAGAAGGCTTTTTTCACAACCCACGACCATCACGAGGGCAAAAAAAACTGAATAGCCTAGAATTTAGTTAATTACAAGGCACATATTTATTGGAGCAAGAGCTCTAACATAAAACTACCTTGTAATTATAAAGTATTATGGCTGTGAACAATGTACAAACAGGCACAGAAAGTAAAATACTCCAAAAATGCAAAGAACCTAAATATTTTTGTTTCCACCGATTCACTCTTGATGTGTTAGGAGTCACAGTTCAGTAGCCTATTCTTCAGTATCTGCATTTAAGACCACCAACTGCTCTTTCTCCTCCTTCGCTCGTCGGCTCAGAGTATTGGACTTGGTAAGTAATGTTGCCCTTTTGGTTCCAGCAGCACTCTCTGCTTCCTCTGCCATGTGCTCAGCATCCTTTTGTAAACTCTCACATACACTTTCCAGTGAGACTCTCTTCCTCTTGAGTTCCTCAAGTTTTCTTTTTTGCTTTTCGCTCATCTTTCACCTTTGGTCAGAGGCGCTTTGGTTGCTCCCCCACACACTCTGACATGGTCGCATATAAGCCTCTGTGCAACAACTGTTTCCTCTGATAAGTTGCAGGTCTCCACCTCTATTCGTTCCACTTCGGCTTGCCCATAGGACAGCAGCAGCAAGTTCTTGCAGAACATCCAGAGGTCAGGATAAGGCCCACTAACTTTTTGATGTAAAAAGACATCAACTTTGGATGGTGCTGAAGGAATGAAGGATATAAAATCCAAGCCTTTTGCCTCATTGTGCAGGTGATTATCAGACTGCTGGGATATTGCATCACCTGTAATTACATTAATTACAGTAGATTAGATGCAGATCAACAATGTCAATACACAGAATCACATGTAGAATAGGAAAGTGATTTATAACCCAATTTTCCTATGATACCATAAATGTGCAATCATTTTAATTTAATCTTGAGATATCTCTAGGCTCATCAAAGAAAATATAACTGGGCTGATGCTTCTTTTCAAACACCAAGAGTCGGTCTTCTAAATACTGCTAAAATCTACGTGTTAACACTATTCAGTTCAGGGACGGATTATGGGTTGTGTGGGCCCCTGGGTAAAACGTTCGCGAGGCCCCCCCCCACCACCACCACCTGCACCACCACCACAACCACCACAAGTCAAGGGCCCTTGGCAGCCAAACACCCTCCCTATAGGGTCAGGGGACCTTGTAGGCAGAGGATCAAAGAATGTAGGCCCTCTAAAATAGACAAACGAAAATACATTGCTGATAAGCGTTGCAAATTGTTTTGGGCTTGGGGCCCACGGGCCCCCTGCACCCCAAGGGCCCCTGGGCAGCGGCCCCGCTAACCCGGTTTGTAATCCGTCCCTGATTCAGTTAGATGTGAAAAAAGAAAAGCATAATTTAAAAATAATATTCTGAACTATCCTATTCTTATCCTATGATTTACCAGCAGATATCCTGCCTGCCAACCGATTCTCCTGCGCAAACTTCTGCATGAGATTTCTCCTTTTCTGCTGGCAGTTATTGTCACGATCGGGTACGGGTGAAGCGGCGATCGTGCGGGCAAGCAGGCAAGCAGGAAGCAGGAATACGGGGCAAACGGGAGTTTAATACGAGGACAGGGACCGGGAAACAGCTCACGCTTACGAACATCAGACATTAATGACAGACAAAGCAAACTGGGGAGACCAGGACTTAAATACACAGAACAAGGCAGCAGGAAACAAGACACGACTGGGCAGGATCAGGAAATCACACGTGGGTAATTAGGGGGCGTGGCACACACGAGGAGCGGACGAGCCGGGCATGACAGAACCCCCCCCCAAAGGCGCGCTACACCGGGCGCGCCAAGGAAGGGGGCGACGGACGGGACGAGGCAGAACAGGACCTGGAAAACAAGAACAGAATTAACGCACGACGGGAAACAGGACCGAAGCACAAAACAAAGCCAGGGACAAGACGTGCGACAAGAGCTGACAAAGGGATGGGAAGGCAGACAGACAGATCAGGAAGGGAGAAACAGAGGGAACAGGCGGAACACAAGGAGCGGGAGTGACGGGAGGGAACGACGGGAAACCAGGAATGGAGAAAGGAGGAAAGACAGGAGGAGGAGCAAACAAAGGAGGGACCAGGGCAGGAGAGAAGGGAGAGAAGGCGGGGGAACAAAGGGGAGCCCGTGGGAGCCCCAGCGGGCGACGGGCGGCAGCCGGAGGGGCCGCAGGCGGCCGGGAGGCCGGAGCCGGAGGGGACCGAGAAGGGGCAGAGGAGACAGGGCGAGGGACCCGCGGAGGGGCCAGGGAGGGAGCAGGAGGGAGCACCAGGGAAGGGGACGAGGGAGCTGGAAGGGGCCAGGGCGAAGGCACGGAGGAGGGGGGAGCCGCAGCAGGCGGCGATGTCCGGGGGAGGGCCGGAGGTAGGGGCCCCGCAGGCGACCGACCAGGACCCGGAGAGGGGAGCGAGGCAGGGCGACGAGGCACCGGAGAGGGACCCGCAGGCGCCAACCGAGCCCCAGCGCAGGCGAGGCAGGGCGAGCCAGGGGGCAGGGCGGGCGGGACCCCAGCCCTGCGTCTGTGTCCCCTCCCTTTACGGGACACAGACCCCAGGTCGGGGTCGAATTCGCCGGGGTGAGAGAGACAAAGTCACTGGAGGAGAAGGGACAGGAGCTGGAGCTGCTGCAGGCGGAGGGGGCGCCTCTGGAGCGCGGTCAGGGACTGGAGCGCGGTCAGGGACTGGAGCGCGGTCAGCTGGCCCGGGAGCCGCTGGAGCGCGGTCAGGACTTGGAGCGCGGTCAGGGGGCGCCTGCCCTGGAGCTGCAGCAGGCGGCTGCAGTGGGGGCGCCTGCCCTGGAGCTGCAGCAGGCGGCTGCAGAGGGGGCGCCTGCCCTGGAGCTGCAGCAGGCGGCTGCAGAGGGGGCGCCTCTGCAGGAACTGGAGCGCGGTCAGGAACTGGAGCGCGGTCAGGAACTGGAGCGCGGTCAGGAACTGGAGCGCGGTCAGGAACTGGAGCGCGGTCAGGAACTGGAGCGCGGTCAGGAACTGGAGGTGGCTGCAGTGGGGGCGCCTGCCCGGGAGCTGCAGCACGGTCAGGAACTGGAGGTGGCTGCAGTGGGGGCGCCGGCCCGGGAGCTGCAGCACGGTCAGGAACTGGAGGTGGCTGCAGTGGGGGCGCCGGCCCGGGAGCTGCAGCAGGCGGCTGCAGAGGGGGCGCCTCTGCAGGAACTGGAGCGCGGTCAGGAACTGGAGCGCGGTCAGGAACAGGAGCTGGCTGCAGAGGGGGCGCCTGCCCGGGAGCTGCAGCAGGCGGCTGCAGAGGGGGCGCCTGCCCGGGAGCTGCAGCAGGCGGCTGCAGAGGGGGCGCCTGCCCGGGAGCTGCAGCAGGCGGCTGTAGAGGGGGCGCCTGCCCGGGAGCTGCAGCAGGCGGCTGCAGAGGGGGCGCCTCTGCAGGAACTGGAGCGCGGTCAGGAACTGGAACGCGGTCAGGAACAGGAACGCGGTCAGGAACAGGAGCTGGCTGCAGTGGGGGCGCCTGCCCTGGAGCTGCAGGTGGCTGCAGTGGGGGCGCCTGCCCTGGAGCTGCAGGTGGCTGCAGTGGGGGCGCCTGCCCTGGAGCTGCAGGTGGCTGCAGTGGGGGCGCCTGCCCTGAAGCTGCAGGTGGCTGCAGTGGGGGCGCCTGCCCTGGAGCTGCAGGTGGCTGCAGTGGGGGCAGCGAAGGCGGCTGCGCAGGCGGCGGCGGCTGCACGGGAGCGGGGTCCGCCGGCAATGGCGGCTGCACGGGAGCGGGGTCCGCCGGCAATGGCGGCTGCACGGGAGCGGGGTCCGCCGGCAATGGCGGCTGCACGGGAGCGGGGTCCGCCGGCAATGGCGGCTGCACGGGAGCGGGGTCCGCCGGCAATGGCGGCTGCACGGGAGCGGGGACTGCAGCCCTCTGGAGCAGTAAGAGCTGCCGCACGTCCTCTGCCATACTCACCAGCTCCTCGGGGTCGGAAGCGGGAGTAAATGCTGCAAAGCTCCTCTGGAGTCGCTCCGCTAGCCCCGCTACCTCCGGACTTACTGGAGGGACCAGTTCCCCCCAGATCCTCCAGAACAACCCCTGGAGGGCAAAGAACTGGGAGGCGCAGTTCACCGGCTTCCCTAAGTGAGGCGCGGGCAGCGCCTCCGGGGTGGTTACTGCAGGGGGAGAGAGCTGTGTGTCCGTGGGCGTTAACGGAGGGAGCTCCTCGGGACAGGCAATCGCCGGTCTCCTCCTCCTTCTCCGGCGCCCAGCGGCGGCGAGAGGTGGTGCGATGTCCTGAAAAACAGGCGGTGAAAGGATCGGCTCCGGGTAAGGGTAGAGGAAGGGCTCCTCGTCCTCATCCTCACTGGAGAGCCAGTACTTCCACACGGGATCGGGGTAGTGTGTGGTCAGCTTCCGGGCTGGAGGTAGAGCGGGTACTTCCCTCTCATTCTCCTCCGAAGTGATCCATAGCCGGGAGAGCGAACAGGCTCCCAGGCGGATCGTCTCCTCCGGTCCTCTCCTCCTTCTCCGGGGGCCTTTCCTTTTGTGGTCTGTCATTCTGTCACGATCGGGTACGGGTGAAGCGGCGATCGTGCGGGCAAGCAGGCAAGCAGGAAGCAGGAATACGGGGCAAACGGGAGTTTAATACGAGGACAGGGACCGGGAAACAGCTCACGCTTACGAACATCAGACATTAATGACAGACAAAGCAAACTGGGGAGACCAGGACTTAAATACACAGAACAAGGCAGCAGGAAACAAGACACGACTGGGCAGGATCAGGAAATCACACGTGGGTAATTAGGGGGCGTGGCACACACGAGGAGCGGACGAGCCGGGCATGACAGTTATCTGGCTGGTGTGCATTTTGTTTGGGTCCAAGCACGTCATCTCATGTACAATCGAGTACTTCAGAGGGCATTTATCCAAGGCCTTTTTGCACATTTTTGAGAGCACAATCTGGCAATTTTTTTTAATCTGAAGGACACCAAGGTCACTTCCACTGCCTTTGGCTCCTAACTGTCTCTGACAAAAAGATGGTTTGTCAAATTTCCAGAATCTTTCTGCACACTCAGCCCAAGGTTAACACTACCTCAGCTGTACATATCAAACCAGCTCAAACTCCATGTTATTCACATATTTTTTACTTCACAATTGTTTGATACATTTGTATGTAAAGATACCAGTGAATTCACAGAAGTCCCACCTTGATGACAGCCATTCCTATATCCACCTCCTTTGGACTGAGCCAGAGTTTTTGCCTGTACAACAGCTGTACATGTTGCTACACAACACTTAAACATTCTATTTCCTCAATGAACTATTTTTTTTGCAGCAAAAGCCATGAAGCAGCAATAAAATCTTTAAAATATGCTTACCAATAAATATGGTTCTCCCATTTAAACACATGTAAAGATAAACCATGGATATTTAAAAATCATGGGTTCGTTAATGAGTTTAAATGTTATTGAATGGCTTACCTTAAACTTCTCCAGTAAGTCTTCAGCGGTGGAGTGGCTCATGTACTGTGATCCCAGAACCAGGACTGCACTCGAGAGCCATTCTCATAATTCACCCAATACCTGACATGCACATCCAGTTGTTTTCTTTTGATGGTCCTGTTCATACTTACGTCAAACATGACAACGAAGCTCCCTTTTAATATATGGAGCGAGTCCAAATCGCGCAAGAAAAGCGGTTTTATCTTTACCACAAGTGACCCTGCGAGTCAGGGAACATCACCCTGGAGACGGTGTGAATGTCATCATTGGACGTATAGGAGTGATGTCGGCAAACCGTTTGCAAAGCCCATAGCACTTCTGCTTTCAGTGTGGGTTGAGGAGGATGTACTGAAGGCATTATTTGTCATGGGATCCGGAGACAATGCCAAAACGGGTGTAGGCCTATCTTTAGAGGTTGTACTTATCTCCACTGAATAAACATTTGAGGAAAATTTTTAGGTTAAAATCTGGGCTTATTCTATACTGAACAAAAATATAAACGCAACACTCTTGTTTCTGCTCCCATTTTTCATGAGATGGACTTAAAGACCTACAATTCATTCCAGATACACAATATTACCATTTCTCTCAAACATTTCTCACAAATCAGTCTAAATGTGTGATAGTGAGCACTTCTGCTTTGCTGAGATAATCCATCCCACCTCACAGGTGTGCCACATCAAGATGCTGATCTGACATCATGGGTAGTGCACAGGTGTACCTTATACTGCCCACAATAAAAGGCCACCCTGGAATGTGCAGTTTTTTGCTTTATTGGGGGTCTGGGGACTCAGAACCGGTCAGTATCTGGTGTGACCACCATTTGCCTCATGCAATGCAACACATCTTCTTCGCATAGAGTTTATCAGATTGTCAATTGTGGCCTGTGGAATGTTGGTCCACTCCTCTTCAATGGCTGTGCGAAGTTGTTGGATATTAGTGGGAACTGGTACACGCTGTCGTATACGCCGGTCAAGCACATCCCAAACATGCTCAACGGGTGACATGTCCGGTGAGTATGCTGGCCATGCAAGAACTGGGACATTTTCAGCTTCCAAGAACTGTGTACAGATCCTTGCAACATGGGGCCGTGCATTATCTGTCTGAGTGGCTGGTCTCAGACGATCTTGGAGGTGAACCTGCTGGATGTGGAGGTCCTGGGCTGGTGTGGTTACACGTGGTCTGCGGTTGTGAGGCCGGTTGGATGTACTGCCATATTCTCTGAAACGCCTTTGGAGACGGCTTATGGTTGAGAAATGAACATTCAATGCACGAGCAACAGATCTGGTTGACATTCCTGCTGTCAGCATGCCAATTGCACGCTCCCTCAATGCTTGTGGCATCTGTGGCATTTTGCTGTGAGACAAAACTGCACATTCCAGGGTGGCCTTTTATTGTGGGCAGTATAAGGTACACCTGTGCACTACCCATGATGTCAGATCAGCATCTTGATGTGGCACACCTGTGAGGTGGGATGGATTATCTCAGCAAAGCAGAAGTGCTCACTATCACTCATTTAGACTGATTTGTGAGAAATGTTTGAGAGAAATGGTAATATTGTGTATCTGGAATGAATTGTAGATCTTTAAGTCCATCTCATGAAAAATGGGAGCAAAAACAAAAGTGTTGCGTTTATATTTTTGTTCAGTGTACATTGATTTACAGAATCAAATTTAAAAAACAAAGATACACTGATTTTATACAGATTACTAACTTTTGGGGATCACAATACAAATCTAAATATTTTAGACAAGTTACTTATCTGCTTATTGAATGGTGGGCGAAAAAAATATCTGTATAGTGTCCATTATCTAAAACCCCGCAATGACGTAGTTTGTGTTGTTCTTAAAATAATATTAACTTAAACGGTCAATCTGATTTTCTGGAGGAAAAATAATAGTTTTGATGAATCAACAGCTTGGGAAAATAGTCGCTAGATTAATTCAAAGAAAAATTGTCTGTAGTTGCACCTCAACAGTATAACCAGTGATAATACTATATAAATAAAATTAAAGTAATGGCACCAGCATAGACAGACACAGTAACAGTACAGAATGAGGTAACAGTGGCAGTGTGAGGAAATGTCAGCGTCACTGGCTGGTTAACAGCAATGGGGAGGAAACTTGTCTCTAAATCTGGAAATGCTTGTGCAGATGGATGGATGGAAGGTGAAAAGTGACAGTGCTGGGTGGCTAGAGTCTCTCAAGGTGCTGCTTGCTTTTCTGAGGCAGCACCTGAAGACGATGCCTTTGACCGCCAGAAGCTGTGTGCCCGAGGAACTGGAAGCTGTTGAAGCCTCTACAGCATCCTCTGCGATGTAGATAGGACTTTGGGGAGTCATCCGTTTGCGAAAGTCCAGGATCAACTCCTTGGTTTCTCTAGCGTTGAGGGTGATGTTGTTATACATGGTGAAGAGCTGGGCCTACAAATCCCAGCATTCAAGAGGTGAAAATACAGACTTAGAGGGAATTTGGGAAAAGTGAAAAAATCCTCTTTACTCGTGTCTGTATAAATCTCACCAAGCGTAACTTTGCAGATTAAAGACTGGCTGAGAGTGTAAATGTAAACGCTGATAAGGAGTCAGGAACAAAGTGCTCATGTAGTGCACACCTGGGTCCAGAGGGCCCTTGTTCAGATGGAAAACTGAACAGGCATCTTTTGTGCTAAATGACAGCCGGTGCTGCTCAAGATGATGGACACTATGGGGAAATAAAAAAAAAAAGAGTTTTGAATGAAAAGACACACAAGAGTAACAGTGCAGCCTTGGTCACGTCTCCCCAGCTCATGACTGGACCAGGCTCCACATTGACCCCAAAACTGGCTTTACACACAGGAAACTCACTGAAACTCAACACAACATTGTCCTGATCTTGCCTGGGGAGTTTCACCTGGTTACTGAGATGACCGGCAGCACAGACAGTCTTACCAGCAACAGATATGCTATTAAGGGGTGCGAAGCGTCTGCTGCCAGCACATGGCTTTATATCTGTCGGCTGCATTTGCGCTGCTCCTCCCTCCTATAAAGAGGACAGTTGAACAGCAGTGTGAAGAAAGGGCACAGAAGCAGAAGTCAGTGGAAAAAGCCCCATTACTAACCCTAAGCCCAACTTACTGCAAACAGCCCACTGTATTTCATATGTCTGCTTCATATTTTCCATTTAATTGCCATAATCTCTGGCAGTCAGTGACAAAAGTTATTTACCCTTAAACAGTACTGAGATTGAGTAGAGTGAGGTACTTAAGCGGTATTATGGAAGAATAAAAGCTGAGTCCCATGTCCAGGCGAGATGCGTAGCTGACAGGCTGATGAATGTTTCAAACTCTTACCTCCACCGTACTGACAGGAACGGCGAGCTGCTGTGGCATCATGGCATTAAACTTCTGTTTCTCCAGGGAAGAAAACAACCAAGACCAACCTTAATAATCCACACACTTTGAAGACTGACATAAATGGTAAATATGAGACGTAAATATCATCCAACACTACCAGGTACTCAGTGAATACTCAGTCATGCAGAAATATAATCTAAAGTTATAATTATGGGGACACGTGGCTGTCCACTGCAGGTGACAATGTCCTAAACTCTTTCATACTTAAAGAACACATACAGTTATTACTTTGTAAGGATGCATAAAACTCCAGTTCAGTAAATTTATGGAATATATACTGCAGCAACTACTTTATAGTCATTTATTAAGTAACTGACTTATTTCTTCCCTGCGGGAACTTGTAATTATGCTGAAATAAAAATGTAACTTAACAGCGTTAAAAAGAACTCAGGAAACCAGTCCAAAATGCTTTAGTTTGACATGTGATCAAAATTCAAACTAAATTTCATAGAGTAAACTAATACATGATAGCATCCATGCAAAAGATCAACGGCAGAACAGGGGCTCTTAAGGCAGACTGCATTAAAAAGGAATTAATCATCTCTCTCAATTTAAATTTGGGATAATAATTCTCTTCAGAAGCCTCCATAGAATAGTGCATCCATCCCCTCACTTATGTGTAGAGACGTATCCTAAGGCTCTGGCAACAACATTCAGGTCAACAGCATCAAAAATTTCACAGCTAGTTTTAAAACTTGTTTTTCACTTTACGTTACAGCAAGTTAGTTAATATTAAATTATTGCAACGTGCAGATTAATAGTCAGAAAAGGTTTTTGAAATTTACATAATGATAAATGAGAACTATATTTGATTACTAATTACTGTTGACTAATTTCCTGTCTGGACTTTTCCCCCTTCATTGTTAAAAGTCATTATATGTCTGGGTGCCAGTCAGTGGAAGCACACAGACACCTGGCCTATTCATTCAGCACCAGCCCATCAAGTAGAGAATTCAGCACCACGGACAGTGACCTGTGTTACTATGACATCAGGTCATTGGCTCTAAATATTTTTCTAGAAATAACTAAATGGCTCTATTGTAGAAATTTCCAGCCAGAGACTGGGTTCCTATATGAAGAGAATATTATTATTCAGACAAAGAAAATAAACTACAGAAAACTAGCTCTGCATGTCATCTCCCCTTTACTCCTTAAGCAGGGCACACGCACATCAACAAGTACCAATGCAGCAAATACAGATGAACAATTTCACAGCTTCAGAAGAAGTCAGATTTCTGTGTAATTCAGAGATTGTCAAAGACTTCTGATAGAACATTTTCTGCACTTGAGTCTAATTTCAAGATAAATTGCACCTGGGTCTATTAAAACAAGGTGATGCTGCCTGACCTACCAACCAAGGCTGGGGAGGAAACGTAGGAATACAAGGAAAGCAAGGAAGAAAAGCAGCCACCCTATCTCATGGTCACGGACACAAACATCAGGGAGTGTTATGAAGAAGACACCACACTTAGGACCATTGGTTTTACGCAGTGAATTACACCAGAGAGAGTTTTTACATTCTAGCTGTGTTATGTAACATTCCTCAGCCTTCAGCTTTTTTCCCCACACAATGCAGGACATGCAGGGGTGCCAAACAAAACAGTGGAGCTGCAGTGTAGCCAATTATTTCTTTCAGTAGTTTTAAGATGGTTTGTGAGGTTGTGTGTTAGAGATGGCGGTGAGCAACACTGAGGCATCTCAGGGAACCATGTTGCCCATATTAAAAAACATGCACGCATGCAACTCAGGCAATCCAGCATTTCTTATTTCAGTTACGTATGACACTGCATGTTGCGGTTTTACATGTTCACTACAAGTCAGTGGTTTTTTCCTTGTATGATTATGGCCACATTCACACCAAAAACACACTAGACATACTGTACAAGGCACTCAAGGGAAAAATTCTCAGAACACAAAGTGAATGTATCAACCGAAGAAGGATTTTTCCTTTTCGGAATATTCATTTTTTTCCATGTGGAACCACTGTCCATGATTCAATTGAGTGCATTCAAAGAATGATACATCAAAACTAATAGTGACAAAATATTCATTTAATATGCATTGTACATGAATGTAGGACTTAGATGTTGATGAATTTCTCATCAGTGAAGGGCATATACACTTAAGGGGTATTATGAAAAAAAAAGTTGAGAACCCAGAAGTAACTATCCGATTAAAGATGTAATCTGGTACATGTGCAGACCAGTGATGGATATGTAAATGATTCAAATTGCAAGGAGTTGGCATGTTTAATCACCAGACACAGGATGCCTCGTAGTCACATTAGACAGTGTTAACGGCACTTGACGGAGTTTGATAGGGTTGCATTGCGGGTTTACATGAAGCCAGGTGGTCATGTGCTGCAATTGCATGTGGGCCATGCGGATATCACAGTGGCCTGATATTGAAACCAATGGGCACGTGAGGCATCCACACACGTCGTGAAGTTTCTGGTCATCCAAGACAGACCACGCCAAGGAAGGATCGTCGGATTGTGCTCCAAGCATCACAGATCCCCATGACACCTGCGCCTGATATATGGACACAGCTACTGGACTCTCTACAACACCCTATATCATCGTGTCGCGATGACTGGCATCAGCTGGACTACGGGTTCACCGTCCCATGCATAGGCTGCCGTTCACAATAGCACAGAAACGGTTGCGTTTGGAGTGGTGTAGTCACTGGGAGGCATGGACTGATGGACTGATGACGACTGGCGTCCTACCATGTTCAGCGATACATCTCAGTTCTGCAGTACCACAGATGACCGTCATGTGCGTATGGTGGCGCTGCAGGGAGAGGAGCAATCCTGCCAATGCTGTGGAGTGACACACCACACTCTGACGGCACAGTGGTACACCAGTGACATCCTAGTAGTATCCGGGCCCAGGGGTGTGCTATACCCTACTGACATGGGACCAGCAGTGTGACCATACCGCCAACTCCGTGGTCCGTTTGATCTGATGATTATAATCATCGCGATACAGTCACATGCCCTTTCATCACATGCAGATTTCATTTTCACAACTTAGTCTGTTGCCCTTCACTTTTTTGCCACTGAGTTTGTGTTTTGACACTAAGTTGATGGGAATTGATTATTTAAGCGTCATCTAAAGAGCTTATATTAATTGGGTAAATTGCATAAGACTCACATGGTATTTTGAAAAGATTCCCATATGCGCTGATTAGCTGGGGTTGATCCAAGCAGCTGTGCACTTTTCTCCTGTAACATAAAAGTTTGCTTTTAGGACAGAAAACAAGGTTAAGACCATATTATGTAGTTTACATCTATCAAAATAAAACCAAAGTCACTGTTACCAAAAGAGTAACCATGTGTTATCAAATTTCCTAACATTTTGCTTCATCTTACTTTGGATGCCCATGGTTAGGAGAGAAGCAGAAATCTGCTCAATCATAAGAAAGACTTTTATTGCTACAGGGAGTGAGATCTTGTTGCAGGTGACAAGGCAGGATAGAGTGTGTTTAGAAAAATAATGAAGAGGGAATGTGAGTGTGAGCTATCGTGGCATCTGTGTATAACCCAATATGGCGGCATCCTTCTGAATGTAAATAACATAGCCGGCTTAATTAGCTTAATCAAGCGTAATTGAACTAAGGAAAATTTAGCAATATACTTTCCCTGCTTGGTGTGATAAATACAGCAGCAGCTGCTGGTGGACGGGCTACAAACAGACATCAAGAAGAAATCCCACCTCACAGCCATTTACTGTACCAAACCCCTTAATGTAACTTGTAAAGATGTAGGTATTGGCGTATTCACACATTCATTTGCAGTGTCCACTTCCTGTCCAGTAAATTTGGCAGGACGGAATTTGAATAACCTATAGGTCTGACTCATGTATGCGGCTGAAGGAGTAAAGATAGAATGGGTGAAGAATCCTGTTATACAGTCCTAGTAGACCGAGAACCACCTGATTGCTACTGTAGTTGGAATCAAGGGCTGAGCTGCATGGTGGCCTGGGGGACAATCATGAAAACACAGACCCACTGATATCCTCAAAACCCACAATCAAAAGGGGAGTCAGGCACGGTGGCCAACCACTTGGCCCGTTAAGCCACATGGTGGCCCGATGAGCAGGCAAACACACTATGGGCTAAGGGGTACAAGACAGAGGAGAGAATAGGATGGCCAGTGACATGTGAACAGGACAAGGCAGGGATGGATTCTGACATAGGTACCATACTACTTTGTTTAAATATGCCCAAGTGCATAGAATGTTTTAGTGCAAGTCTTAGACAATGGTATCTCTGAATGACACCGCAGTCTGACTCTTCCTGAAGGCCCTGAGAAGTTGTTTGTATGCACTTGCTGCCTTGACACTTGCTGATGTGCGTGTGCTCTGCTTGAGCAGTAAAGGGGAGATCACATGCAGAGATGATTTTCTGTAGCTTCTCAGTCCGAGTAAAAATAAAATCTTCTCGTTATATAGGAACCAAGTCTCTGGCTGGAAATTTCTACAACAGAGCCATTTAGTCATTTATAGAAATATACAGAGCCAATGAAGGAACCAGATGTCACAGCACAGTAACACAGGTCACTGTCCGTGGAACTGAATGAATAGGATAACCGGCCAATGTGTTTGTGTGCTTACACTGATTATATGTCAGGGGGGAAAATATTTATATCATTGTTGCGATGAACGTCATTCCAGCAAGTGGTTACGTCGTTCACGCAAGTGGTCATGCGGAACCAAAGTTTACTCACCTGTGTGCACCCGAGGGGAAGGCATTAACGGACGCACCTGCTCTTTATTTTGGATAAAGTCGGCAAAACGCATTGGTAGCGCGACAAGCAAAGGGTCAAATCTACACCAAGTGCTTCTGGAACTGTGCTGCGATTGTGTACTGAAAAGTAGACTCTGAACGGACAGCCGGTAAGACCATGAACCATGCGTGTTGGACTTTGTTGCAAATGTTATTTGTAGCAAGCACTACCTGTTGCGAGTGGGGTTTATTTCTTAATGGGGTGCGCTAATGAGGCATTGAGGCGCTGGTGCTGGCTTGTAACATTATATGAGTTGTGGTATTTGACTGTATTAGGAATAAATGGTGTGCTGTAAGTGTCTTAATGACAATATGTGGAATGCTGTTTTATTGATTCAGATGTTTGCATTAATGCGGTTTAAAAGGGGGGGTTCTATTTTTAGTTTATCTAAAAGTTAAATATTAAATTGCTAAAAAGAAAAAAAAAAAGTATTAAGGGTGAACTTTCCTTTTAATAATTCATATGGGCAGAAGTGTTAAACCTATTGTTCGATTGTCTAATTGGTTAGCTTTTCATTGCAATTTATTGCGTTGAGTAACTCATTTATGTGTTTCCCCAGTGGTTTGATCTTAAACTTTGATGTTTGGAGGAATTTTATTCAGAACAAGTTATGTATAATTGTGTGGAAATTTGAAGCTGAGATTGGTCATTCATTGTATATTTTGTGTGTATGTATATATATATATATATATATGCATTTAAAGTAAAATTTTGTGTTTGCTCATAAGATAGATTGGTGAAAGTTGGTGTTTTGTGGTTTAAGGTTTTTCACCTGTAAATGCCTGGCTTGAGGAAAGCGAAGATAAAATAAAAAGGGATAAAGAGTCCAAAAAGAAGGCCTGGTTATTCTGAGTGAAATCCAGTTATATGTTCAGTTTTGGTACATCTCTATCAAGTGAGGGGTAAAGCACAGTAAGAATTGTGATCACTTGACAATCATTGAGGGGAAAAATGTAAAAATATATACAGTAAGGACAATATAATCGTAATTTAATGTATCCCTTCTGCTCTTTAAAAAGCACAATGTCTGACTGACAAATATGTCTATTATTAGCACATTTTAATAATTTAATTAATATTAAGCAGTACACCTATTTCCTGTAATCACTCTGCGTTAAAGCAATTTTTAAAACTAGCTGTGAACTGGATGCTGTTCTGACTGTTGTTGCCATGGTGCCTTATTTACTTTCAAATCGCATTGTCCACAACCTGATCAAAGGACCAAACTTTAAAATCAGTGCAGGGTAGTGTCGCAAGTAGTGATGCTTAGGCTTTAACCTATGTCCTGGAAAGAAAGAAAATCTACAAGCAAGATATTCTTGGATAAGAACGTCAAGGTATGCAACCTCTGGCAATAAAATTTTCTGTGCACAAATCAGCTCCACAATGTCTTTTAGCTGAAGGGTCAACTGCCAATCATCATCTGTGGGCTCTTTCACCTTGTCACACATGATCACAGGAAGAAGTCTTAGAAAATTCCAGTTCTGAACAGCCTGACCATAAAGCTTTACTCCATTGGAGTTTACTGCACATGGCTTACTCAACACATCAGAGCCACTGTACTTAAATTTCTTAATGCGTCTATTCAGAATTGAATAAGTGAACCACTTTTTTTGCTTGATGAAGTACTTCAGGTAAAGGGCTAAATCATAGGAAAGGATACCCTCAAAAATGTCATGGCCTAAACAAGGTGGCAGGCCAGGCATACAAACATCGAAGTAATTCAATGAATTAAAACTCAGATATTATACCTTCAACGTTTTGTTGTTCCTCAGACTGTAAAATGCATTTGGATCTGTTTGAAAATCTGTTCGGGTTGTCCGGCAATACCTGCAGAAATATTCAGAAAAACTAAAATTTTCTGTAAATCCACCGATATTATGAGACCCCAAATTGTCCCCTGCAATGCACAAAACAGTCCCTTTAACTTTTTCCTCTGCCACCGTTATTCCATTGTCTTCCAGGTCTTTTAAGTCTGCAATGAGCCTTGAGAAAACTTTGTCATGGCCAAAGTGTTTGAAGTCTTTTTCCTGACACAGCATTACAAGTGACATGTGGTCTGTACTTGATGAGGTGGTAAATTAGCCAGAGACAAATATACAGCTACTACTTTGTGCTGCTTTTTGCTGAACCTAATGGGTTCACCGCCTCAAAAGAATCTTGATATAGAATTAGTTTTAGACATGATGGGTTTTGAGAAAAGAACTCATTGTTTTTATATACCTGACCATCACTGACATCACAAAGCACATCAGTGTATGGTACGTATGTACCCTGTGCAGCACAATTCTGCCATAAGTCTGACTCCAGTAAATGTCTCAAAGTGTCTTTCAATGGAACATAGTAGGCAAACCTCTGTGACCTTGTTTCATCCCTTCCTAAGTACAACTTTACAGGTTCTGTGTATCTAAACATCTGTTTAAAAGCCCTAGTTCTTG
The DNA here is from genome assembly GCF_023856365.1 of Brienomyrus brachyistius. NCBI lineage: Eukaryota > Metazoa > Chordata > Actinopteri > Osteoglossiformes > Mormyridae > Brienomyrus > Brienomyrus brachyistius. Next base: position 14,855 of record NW_026042901.1, on the reverse strand, counting down.
AAAAATTGGTTCTCATTGGTCCTTCATGACTAATGGTGAAAAGGTCAGATTCCTTCACAACATCACATATACTACCAATAACCTCATCTGTTAATTCAGTTAAGTCACTTTTCAGGAATGCACTTAATTTATTCAAAGTATATGTCTGTCCTAGTTCATGTATGCTTAGCATCTCTTCAATAATATTTTGTATAGTTGATGCTGGCAGAAGAAACTGCCCATGTAATTTCAAGTAGAAAAGAGAAATATTTCTAAGAAAAAGGTCACTGAAATTTTCTGTAAGATGGACTTCACCTTCATCAGTCTCACTAAATCTCTCTGTAGGGCCTGTAACTAACGGTTCAGTTTCAAGAAACTGAGAAACTGTCTCCTTATTAAGATCTCTTATACTGTCCACAGAACATTGTCTGTGTTTCCTGGACATGTAGGCTGTAAACGACGATCTCACAGTGAACGTATGGTCGCATCCTGTCACCGGACATGTCACAACACGTCCTTCGGCTATATGTTCCTTTAAGTGAGCTGTTAGTGATCTGACATCGCGACATTGGCGCTGGCACATAGACATATTACACGTAAACACCGTAAGGGCATTTGTAGTATCAATATATGAATCTGTGTTATGTTTACGGTAAAAATGAGCCTTAAATTCCCCATATGAACGAAACGTATTGTGGCAATCTGTAGCGCCACACTTGAACACGCATCGTGGTTCATGACGGTGAAGTTTGACATGTAAAACATGTTCCCTAAGGGTTTGCACTGATGTTCCACAGAAATAACAACTAAACATTGTAACTGCGTGAACAAACACGCACTCTATTGCTGTTTTAAACACCTAAATGCTGTTTCACATCCCGCTTGCAAATCTAAGTTTTACATGTGCTGCCAAGATACGTTCATGCGCCGTCAACACGGTACATGCTACTCGTGTTTAAAACCACACACTGCTTAACACTGCTTAAAACGATTTAATTTAACTTACCAATTTGCCCAGACACATTTATTTTATTTTATATTCCCACTAGTTTGTAGATTTTTTTTAAATGTTATGTTTGTTATTGGGTGCTTTCCACTTCATGTACCCACATACAGCGCTGGCTTAAAGCAATACATTCTGGTCCTGACGCAATGCATTGTGGTTAGATTTTTATCGTCCGCTGCATTATGTCACCATGTCACGTCGTACAAAAACCTCGCGAGAGCAAGACAGATCATCCTGCACCTCTTAAGTGTTATGTAGTTTTGCCTGAAACGCAAAAATAAAACAAAGCAATTAAAGCCGATCAGTGGCTCAAATTCTGCTGTAGCGATTGAAGAACTTTTGTCGGAAGTTGGATTCGAACCCACGCCTTACTTCGGAGAACAGAATACCCCTTACTTTGAAAGGCCATTTTCGCTGCGCAGGAGGCTTTAGACCGCTCGGCCATGGGGCAGTTTCCAGTTGAACCCTAAGGAGTAGGTTAAGTCCAGCCTTGGCTTCCAAGCTGACGTTTTTCTACATATGTGCTTGTGTATCATGGACAGTAAGAGGGGGCAGGCAAGGAGAGAATTTCTCTCTTTGGGGATCAATAGAGTGTTGTTATTATAACGTCTAAAACGTATGATGGTCTGTCGATAAATCAATAACAATATCAATGAAGTCAATGTTTATCTAAAGGAATCAGAATTCAGGAAAAGCCAGGGGCCGGACCGAGTGTAGGGGGCGTGGCCAGAGACAGCCTGCTGACTGTTCCAAATCATGGGTGCATGTTACAAGTCCGGAACATATTTTAACTTAGTACTAACTTAGCATCATATTTGATCTGATTCGACTGAATATCCCAGGTTTCCATCTCTCATGCATCTGGTGTGACGTGTTTTCAGACTCTCAGGCTGGCGCAAAGAAATCTTACGGGAATTGAACGTCTCACTCCGGTCAGCTGACCAAAGTTGGTAACCTTGGTATTGTGTGTAGGAGATTCGGTATAACTATAATTTCGTTCTCCATTTACATGCCCGTAGTGTCTTTAACCGGCTGCACAAACTGGATCCGCCTCCATTACGACACAACTTTGCCCTTATTGGCTTAAGAATTTAGTCACATACATGACGTATATCTGCTATTTCTCCCGAGAAGCAGGTAAAGCAGTGGTAACTGCTTTGTAGTTAATTTACCTGGTAAAATTAAGTTTAAATAAATGATATAAATACTGTAATAGTACTCGTGAGCTTTGTTTATTTGTTATTAGTTATTGTAATGTTGCACTGCTTTATTTGTTTAATCGTCTAGTCTGTGGAGACATTCAAGTTAATCAAATAAGAATTGCACTGTACACTGTACATGACCATAAAAACTTTGTATCCTTGAAATAAATGTTTTTGATCTTTTCCTTGGCAGTTATCTTTTTACACAGGGCCTCTATGTACACGATAGTTTTTTTTTTCACGACTAACAGTATGGATCAGGAGTTGGTTATTGTAAAAGAAGTAATGTGCATGCAGGTGATATTTGTATAGATTTATCCACACCCTTGTAGCAGTGCTGCCATTGCAGTCAGATCTCGCAAACTAGGAGTATTAGTTGTCTTTATTTCTCTTTATTTCTTGACGCCAACCCTCTCCATTAATCCGGGCTTGGGACTGGCACCTACCTGAGCTGGCTTGCTCCCTTAAGTGGCTGGGTTAGGCTAAACTATATATATATATTTACCAAGACTACAATAAAACATCTCGAAATGTGTAGTCTAGCAAAACGCAGTTTAAAGAAGGTAGCCTACCTGGCGAAATTGCAAACAAATTAAGGGCGTTAGGCAGCCTTTCCAAACCGCTTATCCTACTGGATCGCGGGGGGTCTGGAGCCTATCCCGGAAGCAATGGGCACGAGACAGGGAACAACCCAGGATGGCGGGCCAGCCCATCGCAGGGCACACTCACACACTATTCACTCACGCATACACTCCTATGGGCAATTTAGCAACTCCAATTAGCCTCAGCATGTTTTTGGACTGTGGGGGAAACCAGAGTACCCGGAGGAAACCCCACGATGACATGGGTAGAACATGCAAACTCCACACACATGTGACCCAGGTGGAGACTCGAACCCGGGCCCTAGAGGTGTGAGGCAACAGTGCTAACCACTGCACCACCATGCTGCCCCCTAAATGGAAAACCATTAAATACAAAAGGAAAACAAAAGTGCTGTAAGACTGTATACTTATGTGTATGTTAGTAAAGGCTGTAGCTGACACAACGGACCCCACTAATTAGAAAGGGGTAATTGTACACATGTGGCATCCAGTATGTTCTTCTATAACAGTTTTTTAAAAAAAAAAAAAACTCACATTACACAAATTGGCACTATCAAAACGAGGATTATGGGGAAAATGGGGACTGTGATGGAGATTACATACACGTAGGCATGGTATTTAGTTTTTTTTAATCTGGTCACCTTCCAGAGTAATTGTAAACTAAAACCATCTTCACCCTATTTGATTCTTTATAAATGGACAATCAGTCGTGCAGTAAATGGGGGTATAGAGAGACACAGAGCTTGTCTAACAAGAAACCCTGGGAAGCTAACATTAATAGGGTGGGTATGGATAGCAAAACCATTGATACAGATTACAGATTTATATCTCACCTGAACCCTGGCGGGCTCCGTGCCAATAGGGGTTGGGATTAGGGTTAGTTAACTTAAGTAGTAATATTGATGTGTATATTCTCCTATTCTCCAGTCAGTGAATCGTGAAACGTAATGTTAATATGTTTCTATACCTATATGTTCTGCTTAAAAACCCATAAAGGCAAGCACAGTGTTTAGACATTCTGTTACTTAGACTAGTAAACACTAAGATCCTTCAGCTTTCAATTAACCTGACACAACAGTCTAAACAACAAATGTGTGCCATGTCATTTGTCATCTTTACATCTTGTATCCTTTATATGGTAATTGGATTTTCAAGGTGGAATTGCAGGTCGATCATTTTAAGGATCTAGATGTAAACCTCCCTGGTGTTGCTTTAATATTTTTTTTGCACAATTTGCTTCACACACTTCCTCCAGCAGAGAAGCTTACAATACTACACCCCACCAAATGACTGGATGATGCCTTTTTATTTAAGGTCTGGCTGTGAGCCTCGATTACCGATACACTATCTTCAGGCTCCTGCCGGGATCAGTCAGTATGGTGGACCTTTGGAGGAATGGGTACAAAACCATCAGGAAAGTTTGCAGGTGCTTCAAGAGTATGTGAAGGCTTAGTTGGAGGAACAAGCCACACCACGAAATCGGAAACACAATGAGTTGGTTAATGATTAGGGGTTTGATGAAGGTCAGCTGGTGTGTTTGCGGAACCATGTTCGAGGTAAAATACAGGATCATTGGGATGCCTGTTTGTATATGGTAGTTCGGTGTCCCCAAGATCAGGGTGCAGTTTACTCTGCAACTCCAATGGAGGGGGACGGGGTTGTCCGTCAAGTTCACCGAACAGAGTTGCGTCCAGTACCACAGGGGGTTGTTATGTCAGGGGAAGATGTTCTGGTAATGTCTCCTGAGTCTGGGTTGCCCACAGGGGCAACAGAAATGGAATCGGATGAGGACTCTGTGATTTTACGGGGACAGGGCTGGTGGGAGGGGTCGCAATAGAGCATCCACAAGTAGGCCTCGTATAATGGAGGAGGTTATGTCCCCCCCGAGGTGTAGAGACCAGTTAAACGTTCGGTGAGGTCCACCACTGGTCATCATACCAACCCTTATAAGTTACCACGGTCAGTGAATGATCGTTCGGTTGGGGAGGAAGACCAGTGGTTTGGGGATAGAATTCTTAGCTGTGATCGTTGGGTCATCAATTTCATTTTGGGGGATGGATTGTAGCCAGGCAATTATAGGCAGGTATAGGAACTGCAGTTCAGACTGGAGGCATAGCCGGGGCGAGATGGCTGTGCATGTTCCGATGGTAGGGCATATTGGCAAAGGAGCAGGCACGGGAAAGACAGGCAGGGTCCTGATAGATTTGGTGGAGCATCGGCGGGCATATTGAATTTGCAGTGTAGCAGCCTTTCTGTTTGCTTGTTTCAGGGGTGAACAATCTTATCCGCAAAGGGCCGGTGTGTATGCAGGTTTTCGCTGCAACTCCCTAATTAGATTTCTAATTAGAGGACTGATTAGCTGAAGAGTCCTCATACCTGGTTTTGAAGAGCTGACCTAAAGGTTACCCCAAAAACCTGTTTTTTTTTTGTTTGAATGGGGCAGTGAGTCATGGGGTAAACTACTGTTCTTTAGGGGTTTTCAAGGTGGAATTACGGGTCGATAATTTTAAGGATCAGGTTGTAAACCTCCCTGGTGTTGCTTTAATATGTTTTATCTGAGGTTGTATCGTGTATTATCAAGCCAGCCGGCTTAGTGGCCTCGGGAGCGGGGTTTAGTGGGAGCAGCTGGCTAGTTTTATTTTCTTTTTTGTTTGTGTCTTTTTCTTTGTTGTATGTATATTTTGGGTTCATTATTAGGCAGGCTGGGCCTTTTGGCACCTGTAGTCTGGGTGCTGGATTGCCCATAGGGGTCTTTTTTATTGCTGTGATTTGCTGTGTCATTCACTAGTGTGATTTGTGCTGGATGTGTTTTTAAGGTTGTGCTGTGGCGTGTACCTGAGCAAACTTTGGGCAACCTGTTCTCTTGTTGGCTTTATTGACAAAGGGTGGATTAGTCTAATTACGGCCTGCTACAAATAGCTGCATATAACGTATAAAAAAAATCACCTTATGGGTGCTCCGTAGGGTAGCAAGATCTTGAGTTTTTTTACAGTACTCGGGTACGTTTTAAAATTTTCGACCAATCAGCAAACATTATTCTGACAGCATAGCTGGGAAACCAATGAAAAGTGAGTGCAACGTTCTAGAACTTGACTTCGGGTTGACGCTCCCTATAAAAGAGCTGGGTACTGCTTCAAGGCGTTCAGTTGGCGCTACCTCCTGATAGAGTAGCACTGTACGGCTCTTGTTCCGTAAAACAACATCAAAAGGATGAAAAAAAAAACAATATTTAAAGAAGACGAAAAAAATCAATTTTTAAAGAAGACGAAAAAAACATCGTCTAAAAAAATAAGCCAAAAAAATAATATCCGAAGAAGGAAAAACATGCAAAGTAAAAAAAACAAACAAAAATAAAAAACAATATCCAAAGAAGAAGGAAAAAAACATCCAAAGGGAGAAAAGAAGAACTGAAGGGCAAACGAGGTAGGAGGAAATACAAATTTCGTTTCAGCACCGTTGGAGTGCCAAGCCGTGAAAAGCATTTGGCCAGAAGACAAGGTAAGTGTTGTACCTGTTATTTTAAAACAGCGCTTTTCAAAATGCTGCTTTATAATCGTTTGAGATCGTTAGCCAGTGTGACAGCTGAAGGCTTTTTGAGTTTACCAACATAAAGTTTTATTTCTGTATTAGGACATTGTCAGGAACAATGATGTGTTCATCGCTATGATGTGGTCAAAAAGCGATGCATTGAATCTTAGAAACATTTGTGATTTTTCAAACGATGCTTTTCCTTTTATTTAATCAGTAAAATTTCCATCGGTTTTATATAGTGCCCCTTGAAATATGTCTTTAGCTCATTTTCCGGGCATTTTACTAGAATGCATCCTGAGAAATACACAAGCTCTGCTGCATTTCCGTGCCTCGATGTTTAGTGCCGAGTATAATTGTTGCAGTTGCCTTTTATATATTCCATGAGACCTGTTGGTACCAAGAGAAGTGTGAGACTGTCAGGGTGAATTTATCATACAATCGCACGCATAAATACCTGAGGGTTGCCAGTCCTTTTGCGTTGTTACAGGAGGACTAGAGCTGACGAGTGTGTTTCTACACACTATCAAGGGCATTGTAGTACAGTTTTCTCAGGTGGGAGAATGCTGCCGATCTCCTATTTGACAATACAGCCCTTGATATATTAGAATATTACAGAACTAGAAGCCTTTTGCAAGGAAGAATGTGAGAAAATCCCAAGTACAAGAACTGAAAGCCTTTCAGCTGGCTATAAGAAGCGCTTGTAAGCTGTGATATCTGGCAGAGGAGGTGTTACTAAGTACTGATTACGTAGGGTGCCCAAACTTTTGCAGAGTGCCATAATAATGTTTTTATTTTGTAATTTTGTTCAATTTATGGCATAAAAAGTAACTATTCATCAATGTTTGCTGAAAATATTGTGTATTTTCCCCCCAGTTCCTAAAGAGACTGTATTAACTGATATTGTTGCTTTTGTAATTGAAAAGATGTTATTTGTCAAGGGGTGCCAAACCTTTGCATAAGACTGTACACAGTGTGTGTATGTGTTTATGTGAGTGTGTGTCTGTGTGTGTGTTTATATATATATATATATGTGTGTGTGTGTGTATATATTTCTGTATATGCATGTGTATATATATATTTATATATAGTTCACACACATTCAAACTTATTTGAATACACATTCAAAATAATTTTTATTATTATTATTTTCGTTTTTTTTTTTTTTTGTGTTTTAAAATGTTTTATTTTTGCAATGGAAATAAAAATAAAGCAGTTCTCCATAAAGGAGGGATGGTGGATGGAATATATATATACATATATATAAAATAATTGTCACACAACCTGGGTGACATGCCTTGCCTGCTCACCCAGTTTTAGTGCACCTTAGTTATTCATAATGACCATCTAGTCTCGATACACCCATGAATATATATGTATATATATATATATATATATATATATAGTTTTTCTGTTTTTTTTTTGCAATAGACAATAAAAATAACGCAGTTCTCCGTAAAGGAGGGATGGTGGATGGAATATATATATACATATATATATATAAAATAATTGTCACACAACCTGGGTGACATGCCTTGCCTGCTCACCCAATTTTAGTGCACCTTAGTTATCCATACTGACCATCTAGTCTCGACACACCCATATATATATATATATATATATATGTATATATATATAGATATTTTTTCTTTTTCTTGTGTTTTTTTTTTCGCAATGGATATTAATAATAAAGCAGTCCTCCGTAAAGGAGGGGTGGTGGAGGGAATATATATATACATTTATATAAAATAATTGTCACACAACTGGGGTGACATGCCTTGCCTGCTCACCCAATTTTAGTGCACCTTAGTTATCCATAATGACCATCTAATCTCGATACACCCATAAATATATATGTATATATATATATATATATATATAGTTTTTTTTTTTTTTTGCAATAGACAATAAAAATAACGCAGTTCTCCATAAAGGAGGGATGGTGGATGGAATATATATATACATATATATAAAATAATTGTCACACAACCTGGGTGACATGCCTTGCCTGCTCACCCAATTTTAGTGCACCTTAGTTATCCATACTGACCATCTAGTCTCGACACACCCATATATATATATATATATATATATATATATATATATATATGTATATATATAGATATTTTTTCTTTTTCTTGTGTTTTTTTTTCGCAATGGATATTAATAATAAAGCAGTCCTCCGTAAAGGAGGGGTGGTGGAGGGAATATATATATACATTTATATAAAATAATTGTCACACAACCTGGGTGACATGCCTTGCCTGCTCACCCAATTTTAGTGCAACTTAGTTATCCATAATGACCAACTAGTCTCGATACACCCATAAATATATATGTGTGTATATATATATATATATAGTTTTTTTGTGTTATTTTTTTGCAATAGACAATAAAAATAACGCAGTTCTCCATAAAGGAGGGATGGTGGATGGAATATATATATACATATATATAAAATAATTAATGTCACACAACCTGGGTGACATGCCTTGCCTGCTCACCCAATTTGAATGCACCTTAGTTATCCATAATGACCATCTAGTCTCGATACACCCATAAATATATATGTATATATATAGTTTTTTTTTTTCGCAATGGACAATAAAAATAACGCAGTTCTCCGTAAAGGAGGGATGGTGGATGGAATATATATATATACATACATATAAAATAATTGTCACACAACCGGGGTGACATGCCTTGCCTGCTCACCCAATTTTAGTGCACCTTAGTTATTCATAATGACCATCTAGTCTCGATACACCCATAAATATATATGTATATATGTATTGTTTTTTTTTTTTTTTTTTTGCAATAGACAATAAAAATAACGCAGTTCTCCATAAAAGAGGGATGGTGGATGGAATATATATATACATATATATAAAATAATTGTCACACAACCTGGGTGACATGCCTTGCCTGCTCACCCAATTTTAGTGCACCTTAGTTATCCATAATGACCATCTAGTCTCGATACACCCATATATATATATATATATATATATATATATATATATATATAGTTTTTTTTTCTTCGTAATGGACAATAAAAATAACGCAGTTCTCCGTAAAGGAGGGATGGTGGATGGAATATATATATACATATATATAAAATAATTGTCACACAACCTGGGTGACATGCCTTGCCTGCTCACCCAATTTTAGTGCACCTTAGTTATCCATACTGACCATCTAGTCTCGACACACCCATATACACACCCGAAGCTCTGATCTCAGATCAGTTCCATGCCTCCAGAATCTAATGTTACCCTCAAGGAAGAAGGGAAGCTATGATGAGTAAAAAAAAGGTTATTAGAGTGTCCTGTCAGCGTTGGGCTTCTTCGGCCTCCGCCATTGATTTTTCGGTTTCAGGATGGAAAGTACAAGGTGGCTCTGTGTTGATGAATAATCCAGGAAAAAAATGCCACAAAGGCATGGAGTCACACCAGTGGAGTCTTATCCTTGCAATAAAGACCCCTGTATGACCTTTGCTGAATATTTCCAGTTTAGTGGAGCTGATCTGTGAGTAATGCAGTTATGCAGCAGTTTCTGATGGTTTCCGGTTTTGCAGGTGGTGTCCTTTTCAGCTTGGAGGAGGGAGCCTCCTTCTGGAACCAGATGTTGACCTGGAGAATCGTGAGTGACGTTTCCGATTAGCATACCTGATCTCCTTGCCCCGCCACGGGGCTCTGGTGAAATGTAACTATTCAGTGACCCGTATCTTTCAGTTCTTCGCTTCCATGATCTCGACCTTCACCTTGAACTTCTTCATGAGTATCTACCACAACAAGCCGGGAGATTTTAGTAACCCAGGTCTCATCAACTTTGGACGCTTTGACAACGATGTAAGTTTCCCATTTCTGTCGGTGTTGTGATGTAGATTGTCCTTTTTAAAAGTCTGTAGATGGAATCTTGAAAATCAAAATATTGGGCATCGGTAATTGATCTGGTTGTCTTGGCCAATGGTATGCTGTCCGCAAGTCAAGTAGCTCTTGGGAGATGTCGGCCGTTACCCTCTGACATTGGTTTCCTGCCTCCCGTTAGTCAGTGGGGAAAATGTGATGTTTATGGATGTCTGGACAACTTAGAGTGGAGAGCATTTTATAATCATTACCTCGTTTGGGAAAGGCGAAAGAAGACGGTATAATTTTGACCAAAATCCAGAATGAGACCAAGTTCACACTGTTCCCGAACATGTTTTGGTCTTTCCTGTCCGTGCCGTTCAAGAAGGGGCTGATCTGTGAACTTTATGGGGAAACAAGGGTGAGAGAGAAAAGGATGAGCTGTTATTTCCAGAAAGGGCTCGACTCGGTACCCTGTCACATGAGCAGTGATGTATTTTTACCTGCCTTCTGGTCACATGGGTTGGAAAGGAAACCATGAAACGTTTGTTGGGGGACTTGGACACAGCCCCCACCCCGCAGCGCATGACTTTCCTGGGAGGCCCCCTGGGCTGGAAATATAGTCATCACCTCGGTGGACATGAGTACCCGCGCTGTTTTAGTTGGGCCTCCTGGTTTAGGTAGGCATGTTAGCCATGGTTGTGGATGTTTCTCGTTACAAGAGAGGCACCTGTAGCAGTTTACATGGTATGCAGATACGGTTGTTTATTTTATTTTTTTTAAACGCAGCAGAATTTTTCCCGCCTTCGGTGCCTGAAGTTTTTGAAACGTTTGCCCCGGATGCCCACTGTATGCTTCCTGTAGGATCACAACACGTTCACCATTTTTTTAAAAATTATACACTACTGTGCAAAAGTCTTAGGCAGGCAAAGAAAATGATATTTAGATTATCCTCGTGTTGGTGTAAAACTATGATATTATGCCTGTGAAAGTGTGTCAACTTCGCCATTTCAGAACCTCTGCTAAAATCATCCTAGTATTTGCAGCGACCGTCCAATGCAGCCATGTGTTTTTTTTGACTTGGCCACCAGCACACCTCATACAGCTAGTCAGTCTCTCACTGACTTTTTAAGCCAGTATATTTAACTTTTTTTAATTCAGCTGTTGGTGAAATTTAACAAAATCATGGAACGGCTGAGGTGCCCCTGAGGAGAAGTTTGGGAACTGAAGCGGTGTTCATCTAGCCATCCAACTAGATATCAGTAACTTTTTAGAAAATAGAAGAAATTACTCTATATATATATATATATATATATATATATATATATATATATATATATATATATATATATATATATATATATATATAAAATAAAATTAAATAAAAAAAAAAGAGGCAAACAAGAGGTGCCCCCATGTGTGTAGTCCTGTAGGGTGTGATGTTGTCATTTGCATGTTTGACTGGAGGATTCTGGGTATTGATTTTTTTTTTCTTTTTTTTTTACCCCCCCCCCTCAGAGCACGGAGTACTACCTGTATGAGATTCCTCTGTTTATCGTCATGGGAGCCTTCGGTGAGAGAGAGAGAGAGAGAGGGAGCGTCTTATTGTGGAAACCCAAACCTTGCTCTTTTACATCTTAACGGACTGGTTCTGTTTCTGGTTTTCTCATGCCGGGCCCATGTCTCTTTCCCCCCCGCAGGTGGATTGCTGGGAGCACTGTTCAACGTCCTGAACTACTGGCTCACCATCCTCAGGATCAGGTGTGCCTGTGTGCGTGTGCCTGTGTGCGTGTGTGTGCCTGTGTGTGTGTGTGTGTGTGCGTACTTCTGTGCGCATGTGTGCCTGTGTGTGTGTGTGTGTGTGCGTACCTCTGCCTGTGTGTGTGCACGTAAGTGAGGCCTGTTTGGTTTTTACTGTGTCACGCCTGTCTGAAACTTAGGCATCTTAACACTTGAAATTAAATAATTAAATAAATATATCCCGAGACTGTGGGGCTGACCTTGAAACTGCCCCACACTGGTTTGATGCAAATGAAAGTTGTCCCACAACAAAATCATTAGCTGAGCCACCATGCCCCCCCCCCCCCCCCCCCCCCCCCCCCCCCCATCCCCAGGTATATCCACCGGCCCTGCCTGCAGGTGATCGAGGCCATACTGGTTGCTGCCGTGACGGCCACTGTGTTCTTCACTATGATCTACTTCTCCAACGACTGCCAGCCCCTGGGGGAGGATCAGCTGGAGGAATACCCCTTGCAGGTAAGGCAGCTGGAGGTGGGCTCTCTGTGATTTCATTGGCTGAACAGCTGAGAGGGTGTGTATCCTGTCCTCAGGCCTGAACCTCCACTTATCCCTCTCACAGCTGTTCTGTGCTGATGGCGAGTACAATTCCATGGCCACGATCGTCTTCAACACCCCGGAGAGGAGTGTCCGCAGCCTGTTCCACAGCCCCGCAGGTCCGTGGAGTTTCCAGCACGTGTTTCAGGGCAGGATGGGTCGTGACCTGAAGCCGGATTGGTCGCCCCTGTTGTGCCCTTCTTCTGGAAGAGATTATAATTACAGTCCGTTGTCCATCTTTAGAATGAACACCTGTGTTTGATATTGGTGACAGGCTGGCTAGGTCCGGGGCAGCTGTTTGAACAGTCAGACTCGTCTGCCACCTCTGTCGTGTCGTAGGTTTGTTTACGGGCCGCTTCTGGCTGATTGTTTTCCCAGACAGACAGCTAAACCCATACACACAATCCTCCTCAATTATTCAAGGCTTCCCTCATTTGGGATGGGGGGACTGTCACCCTGCCTGGGGAGAACAGGAGCGCTTCTCAAGTGCCCTGACGAATGCCACCGTAGGCAAGTTCGAACGGCACTAAACTGTGTTCATCCATGCCCTCTAGTGGATGAAAGACATACCAAAGTAACATGGCTTGGTCTTGATCGGCTCCAAATTGCACTTTACACCAGGTAGAAAAATGGAAATGATCATATGAAAAATGCCATTCATCATGAAATAATTTCTGTACACCTGTATCCTCATTACAAGGGTGAATCAAGTAAAACTAGCTGGTTTCGCTAGATTAGCGTTCTTGGGGATCAACTACATGATCAACATTTTAGCAAAAACGTGGGAAACACTGACTTAGGTGATGAATTCCACCACCACCACCCCCCCCCCCCCCCCGGCAGGTTCCTACAATCCCGTGACCCTGGGAATCTTCACCATCACCTACTTCTTCCTGGCCTGCTGGACATACGGCCTGACTGTGTCCGCCGGGGTCTTCATCCCCTCGCTGCTCATCGGCGCCGCCTGGGGGCGGCTCTTTGGCATTTTGCTGGCCTCCATTACGCCGCACAATTCCATACAGGTACATCAGGACGGGTCGCCGTTCCTGGGGAAGCGCCGTATAGCCGGTGAGGCGGCGTGGTCCGCTGGCGGAGGAGGGGCCGTCACGATAGCAGAACTCTTCCCTCAGCAGAGAGAAACCTCACAGTGGCGACGTTTTCCACTGACCTTGATTTTTTTGCACATTTTGAAGAAGCAAAACTGAAAATCCGTTAATGGGTACGATTATATTTCAGGAGGACAAGCCCTCAAACGCTTTCAGTTTGATTGAAGTGGTTTTTGTGGCGATTCGCAAAACTGAAATGGAAGCCGATTTTGCGAACTTGTTGCTGTGTAGGACACGATGACTTGGTTCTAGAGCTCGTATCTCATGAAAAGCTCAATCCATGTTGAGGCACGGAATCATAAATTGCAGGTGTTGTTTCCATGATGTTACTTAATGGAAACACCCTTTATGCAATTTCACTTTGTCAACAAATTTGCTTGTTTGTGCAGAACTTTAATGGAAACGCTGCAGGTTTTGATATATTAAGGAAATTGAACGGGGTCTTTAGAAGTCAGAGGGCCTCCTTCAACACCCGCTTTAGATTGATTTCCTCTTTGTTGTCCAATCAGATTTACTCTTTAAGCAGTCACGTGACTCTTTGAAGGTGCCCTATTGGTTAGTGCTGTATCGATTTCCTGGGCCGCCCAGCGTCATGTCGGCATAGATGTAGTTTAACATAATGTTTGTTGGAAGTAAAGCCCCCTCGAAGTTTTTGAATGAGCATGTTTTATGATTTGTGGCGTTTCGTTTGACAGACCTTGGCCGACCCTGGGAAGTACGCTCTGATTGGAGCCGCCGCCCAGCTTGGTGAGTGTCCGTCCGCGGTCAGCCTGCTTTTCAGAGCTCGTCTAGAGGTGCATGGAGGCACATGAGGCTTCGGGTTTGCGTCTGTTTACGAAGGTCTTTGCCAGGTGGGATCGTGAGGATGACCCTCAGCCTGACTGTCATCATGGTGGAAGCCACCGGAAATGTCACCTACGGCCTACCCATAATGCTGGTTCTGATGACGGCGAAGATCGTGGGCGATTATTTCGTGGAGGTCAGTGTTGACGTTTCGGGTTGGAGCGGGTTGGTCCATTTGGCATTATGTGTGAGCCTGTCAGTGAGTGATGAGCTCATCGCCTTTCAGACCGTGCAGAACTTGGAATCGGGCCAGTCGTGTTTCGTTAACTGCTCCGGTCTCATGTTTGCTTTTGGTGTGGGTGGTGCAGCTAGCCACCAGTCTGACGCCATCTTTTTTTCATCTGTCCTTCCAGTGACTGATTTTGAGAACCCTTCCGTTGTTTTTGCACAGCTGTCTAACTTAAGGT